>NW_016110907.1:0-1664 GCF_001604975.1 Cebus imitator | reverse complement strand
CTGGGATTACAGGCATGAGCCACCGTGCCTGGCCTGAAGGATTTCACTGGTAAACTGGATCTAAATCATTTTTTCTGTCTTTTTTAAATTGATATATCATAGTTATACATATTTTGAGAGTACCCGTGATATTTTGATGCATGCATACAATGTGTGATGATTAAATCAGGGTAATTAGGATATCCATTACCTGAAGCAGAATGTTACAATTCTCTTCTAGCTCTCTTGAAATATACACTAAATTATTGTTAACTATTATTTCCCTGCTGTACTATTGGAGTAGAATTTATTTCTTCTATCAAATTGTATTTTTGTACATATTATCCAACTTCTCTTCACCCCTACTTCCCCCTCCTAAGTCATTCTTAAAAGGTAATTTTTCAGACTTGTTTTTCACTTTATTTTAGATGTGTCTTTGTGAAAGGAGTTTAAAACTGAGTTTTTTTGTTTGTTTGTTTGTTTTGATACCGAGTCTCACTCTGTTGCCCAGGCTGGAGTGCAGTGGAGTGACCTCAGCTCACTGCAACCTCCGTCTCCTGGGCTCAAGTAATTCTCGGGCCTCAGCCTCCTGAGTACCTGGCACTACAGGCGTAAGCTACTACGCCTGGCTAATTTTTGTATTTTTAGTAGAAATGGGGTTTTACCACGTGGGCCAGCTAGTCTCAAACTCCTGACCTCAGGTGATCTGCCTGTCTTGGCCTCCCAAAGTGTTGGGATTACAGGTGTGAGTCACCACGCCCAGCCTGTTTGTTTTTAGATGGTGTTTTGCTCTTGTTGCCCAAGCTGGAATGCAATGGCATGATCTCAGCTCACTGCAACCTCCACCTCCTGGTTCAAGCAATTCTCCTGCCTCAACCTCCCAAGTAACCGGGATTACAAGCATTCGCCACCATGCCCGGCTAATTTTTGTATTTTTAGTGGAGATGGGGTTTCACTCTATTAGCCAGGCTGGTTTCGAACTCCTGTCCTCAAGTGATCCGCTCACCTTGGCCTCCCAAAGTTCTGAGATTACAGGCGTGAGCCACATCACCCAGCTAATCAACTGATTTTTAAAATAGAGTATTCTGCCTATCCAGCCAGACCAAATGTATTCACAATGATCCTTAAAAGTGAAAGACAACCTTGGCAACATGGCGATATCCCATCTCTACAAAAAAACATAAAACTTACCCAGGCATGGTGGCACCCACCTATAGTCCCAGCTAGTTGGGTGGCTGAGGTGGGAGAATCACCTGAACTGGGAAATGCAGGTTGCAGTGAGCCAAGATTGCACCACTGCACTCCAGCCTGGGCAACAGCGCAAGACCCTATCTCAAAAAAAAAAAAAAAAATGCTGGGTGCGGTGGCTCACGCCTGTAATCCCAACATACTGGGAGGCCTAGGTGGGCAGATCACCTGAGGTCAGGAGTTCAAGACCAGCCTGGACAACAGGGTGAAGCCCCATCTCTACTAAAAAATACGAAAATTGACCAGGCGTGATGGTGGGTGGCTGTAATCCCAGCTACTTGGGAGGCTGAGGTAAGGAGAATTGTTTGAACCCAGGAGGCAGAGCTTACAGTAAGCTGAGATCATGCCACTGCACTCCAGCCTGGGCGGCAGGGTGGGACGGCGGCTAAAAAAAAAAAAAAAAAGGTGGGGGGAGAGGGAGACAGAAGAGGAGGTTG
>NW_016110906.1:0-1664 GCF_001604975.1 Cebus imitator | reverse complement strand
CCACCCCTCACCGTCCCTCCCCTATTTCCCCCCAACTGACCCCAGTGTGTAGTGCTCCCCTCCCTGTGTCCATGTGTTCTCATTGTTCAACACCCGAAAGATATAGATTATAAGCCTACGAGAGAGAGAAAGAAAGGAGAGAGAAAAATACATTGATTGTGTATATTAGAATTCGTTTTCTTTTAATTTGGAATATACATGAATACATTCTCAATATCGAAAGTGAAAAATAATCAAGTACTAAATTCTACGTATTCATGACACAATTATAATTGAAACAGTGGTTATCAACAATAATGCACTTAATGTTACAATTTTGGCTTTTTAAATTCTAATTTTCTAGAAACTATGAGATTATATCATATCTAATTCAGAAAATATAATACATCTTAATATCTTACCCAAACTCTTAGGCTAGGCATAACTAAGAAAGAGAATACTAAGGGAAGATGGGATTGTTTTGACCTGAGATCTTCCAGGGCTGTTTGAGGGTTAAAAAAAAAAAAGAAAATTAAGAACAAAAGAAAGGAGATGCCAAGAAAGAAAAGGAAAGGGGACAAATATAAAAAGCATGATTTCTAAAATATTTATTTAGGCATCTTCACTTTCAGAACTATTTTTACAAGATAGTTTTTTCACTTTTAAACCACATTTTATAAAACTGTTCATAGCCTGGACATCCTAAATCCTAAGCAGCATTTCACAATGAATGGGTCAAGGGCAAAGGGAAAACAAGCAACTTAAAATCACAAAGATGTGGTGAAAGTATTACAGAAATATTTAAATATCATCAACAGTGCTTAAATTAGATGGATATAATCCATCCATGTGACATCAAATAGAATCTTTCCCTCCCAACCGCCTGTCAACAAAATCACAAATTTAAGTCCGTTAATTGCAATGAAAATATCTGAGGTTATTTTTTTCTTATGGAAGTACACTGACATCTGTGAAATCTGGGTGGTAGGTTCTTGTTACATTTTTCACTGTGTTTTTTTTAACATTTTGATTATTTAATAATTACGTATTTAAATGATCAATATTAAAAAAAGAATATATGTAGGTGCAGAATGACACAAAATTTTAAAGAAAGAAGTTGTCTGAAGAGGATCTTCACATTGGTTTGTTCAAGCATGGCACGACAGGCTCAGAGACTCTGTGATCAGGGCAGCCTGGCACAACCCACATTTCTCTAAATGCTCCTTTAATTCCAGAAGGGAAGACAAGTTTTAGCATGACTTGACACAACCTCTTTGATGCTTTTCTATGTGTTGGCTTGAGTGTGTACTACTGTGTATGCTGATTGAGAAGCTTCAACTTTTATTAAAATAAAAGAATGACTAAGCAAAATACAAAGCTCTCTTTTACTTCTACAGTATAATATAAAGTGCCTAGCATTTTCCTTTTTTTTTTTTTTACTGTTTAAATTAATATAATTAAGTACAGTGAAAATGTCAGAGAGAGCCAAGTAAAATTTTTAGAGATTTTTTAATGTTCGAAACTTTGGTTGAATTTTTGATGAAAGATAAATATCAAGTAATTTTTATATTCGTTTATTAAACAAACTAATTAATGGTTTCATTATGAGCTATTACAGTAGAGTATGCCACTACACTCCAGCCTGGGTGACAAAGCAAAGCACTGCCTCAAAAAAAAAAAAAAAA
>NW_016110905.1:3553-5218 GCF_001604975.1 Cebus imitator | reverse complement strand
CCCAGGCTGGAGTGCAATGGCACGATGTCGGCTCACCGCAACCTCCACCTCCTGGGTTCAAGCAATTCTCCTGCCTCAGCCTCCTGAGTAGCTGGGACTACAGGCGCACGCCACCATGCCCAGCTAATTTTTGTATTTTTAGTAGAGATGAGGTTTCACCTTGTTAACCAGGATGGTCTCTATCTCTTGACCTCGTGATCTGCCCACCTCGGCCTCCCAAAGTGCTGGGATTATAGGCGTGAGCCACCGTGCCCAGCCTGGATTTCTAAGAGTAGGTCTTGCCTCCCATTAGACCGAGGGCTCCTGAGGGCAGGGCTGTGGCTCTCCCAAGGGACCTTCTCAGGAGTAAGACTTGAGTTTTCCCAGCGTCCTGGGGTTTCTGAGGACATAGCTGCAGCTCCCCTGTCAGACTAGGGATCACTGAAAGCCAGGTTGGACTCCCGTAGCAGTCTGGAAGTCACCTCATCAGACTGAGGTCTCTCCTGAGGGCAAAGCTGTTATCCCAGGAGACCAGGGGTTGGGGCTGGGGTGCGCTACCCTCACTTCGCCAACTTCCCAACCTGGTGCCCTCACAGAACCTGCCAGCCCTGGTGCTGAAGATCATGAGCGGCACCTTTGCACCCATCTCTGACCGGTACAGCCCTGAGCTGCGCCAGCTTGTCCTGAGTCTACTCAGCCTGGAGCCTGCCCAGCGGCCATCACTCAGCCACATCATGGCACAGCCCCTCTGCATCCGTGCCCTCCTCAACCTCCACACTGACGTGGGCAGCGTTCGCATGCGGAGGCCTGTGCAGGGAGAGCGAGTGGTCCTGGGCGGATGGGTGTGGGCACCCAGTGGGAGCACAGGAGGCCTGGGGCAGAGGGGTACCTGGGTGAGTCCTCCCTCCCTGCAGGTAGGAATGTCAGGAGAGTCTTTGTCCTTAGGCCCCCATCTGTCCTGCAGGGTGGAGAAGTCTGTGACCCCCGGCAGCACTGGGAGCAGGACCACCAGTGTCCGCTGCAGAGGTAAGTGGGAAGAGGCCGTCAGTCCCCGTGGACGCCACACCGTTCACATCAGTTTAATAGTCCCCATGCACTGTACCCACAGGTGTCCCCCGGGGACCTGTGAGGCCAACCATCCCACCACCACTGTCGTCAGTGTACGCCTGGGGTGGTGGGCTGGGCACTCCCCTGCGGCTGCCAATGCTCAACACAGAGGTGGTCCAGGTGGCAGCTGGGCGCACACAGAAAGCCGGCGTCACACGCTCTGGGCGTCTCATCCTGTGGGAGGTGAGCAGGCCGGTCGGGAGGTGGCCTGGATGAGTGGAAGTGTAGGTCCACACAAGGGTGGGGTGCCCAGGCACTGCCATCCTCCCGCCCCTGCAGGCCCCACCCCTAGGTGCAGGTGGAGGCACCCTCCTTCCTGGGGCAGTGGAGCAGCCGCAGCCCCAGTTCATCTCGCGCTTCCTGGAGGGCCAGTCGGGCGTGACCATCAAGCACGTGGCCTGCGGAGACTTCTTCACCGCCTGCTTGACTGGTGAGCCATTGGGCCTACCTCGGGGGGGACCTTCTATAAGGCCCCACAGAGCACCTTCTCTCTTCTCTTGCAAACCATGCACTTAATGAATGCCTTCACTAGTCATCAAGCTATTGCCTCTTTCTAGTAACTTTTTTTTTTTTTTTTTT
>NW_016110905.1:0-1110 GCF_001604975.1 Cebus imitator | reverse complement strand
TGGGAGGCCGAGGCGGGTGGATCACGAGGTCAAGAGATCGAGACCATCCTGGTCAACATGGTGAAACCCCGTCTCTACTAAAAATACAAAAACATGAGCTGGGCATGGTGGCGCGTGCCTGTAATCCCAGCTACTGAGGAGGATGAGGCAGGAGAATTGCCTGAACCCAGGAGGCGGAGGTTGCGGTGAGCCGAGATCGCGCCATTGCACTCCAGCCTGGGTAACATGAGTGAAACTCAGTCTCAAAAAAAAAAATAAATAAATAAATAAATAAATAAATACGGCGTTTCACCATGTTGGTCAGGCTGGTCTTGAACTCCTGACCTCAGGTGATCCGCCCGCCTTGGCCTCCAAAGTGATTGGATTACAGGCATGAGCCACTGCACCTGGCCAGAACCATTTCTTTAAAAGGCCCTCTGACCCTCTTCAGTCACTCAAACAACACACCTATACCTTCCCCTGGAATTGTCTGGCTCCCACAGTCATTGCTGGGTTCCTTAAAGCGAAGCTGCTGGTGAATAACAATATTCTCTTTGGGTATGCAAAAGTCCAAAGAAGTCTCCATTATCACCTTTATTGTTTAAGAGGGACAATAATTTAAGAGCACTATTTACATGTTTTTGATAACAACAACAATAATAGCAAAGACAGGAATGATAACCCAGCCTTTTTTTTTTTCCATTGTAGAAACTTCCAGTCATTCACCCTATCAATCCCTGAAAAGATTTCTTCCTCTCTTACTCTTCCCTTCTGGGACGTGACCTGGGTTTCTGTGTCTAATCTCTAGGGTCCTGGGGTGGTACATCACGTGGATTTTTTTTTAATTGCTTCAGGCCAGAGGGAATTTTTTTTTTTCTTTTTGGCTGAAAAGACAATGAAGTGTATGTTCTTTCCCACCCTCCTGAAGGAAGAAACATTTCAGGGGGCACCACACCTAAACATCCTGGGCGTTTCCAGCAAATCCTAACAGATAGTGAGATGCAGGAGGGATAAAACAAAGCTGAGGCCTGTGACTCCAGGTAGGTTTTCGGTGAGACTAGCCTAGGATTTTATCCATGTTTCTCTTGACTTGCTCTTGACTTGCTCTTGACTTCTTTTTTTTTTTTTTTT
>NW_016110904.1:0-1665 GCF_001604975.1 Cebus imitator | reverse complement strand
GCATTCTGCCCTCCCCTGTAAAGACAAGACCTTTATCTGAAAACTGGAATCAAAACCAACTGAGAGAGCAGAAAACAAATTTAAAAATCCGAAGTTCATGGGTAACTTTGAAATTCCTACAGTTTAAACATGAGGTCATAATGTTTTTTGAATCCAGGAACTCAATACTGCTTTTTCCTTTCTTTCTTTCTTTCCTTTTGCTTTATTCTTTAAATGTAACACATGAGTAGAATTTGATGCCAAATATCTGTTTGCCTTTACAGCATGTAAATGGAAGTTAGGTGGACTCCCATGAGGACTGCTGACTAATGGAAGAAACAGCCACAACGGTGATCATAGCACTTATGGAAAAATCCTCATGGAATGTTTTGCAAATTCATGCAATTATTTAAATAAATGTCACTCTGTTTTAAGTCTAAATGGACTATTGATTCCATTATCTTAATTATTCAGAATAGACAAAATAATTCCTTATTTGTGTGTGCTTTTTGTTAGAACAAAAATTAGACTACCTCAGCAAAACTAGCAATATGGAAACAATTCTAAGAGATGCTAATTATTGCTTAAAGTTCTTAGTTAAGAACGTTAGCTAATATAGTACTTAATCAAGTGCATTGTACTTACCACTGAAGTTCTTGTCTCTCACGTCACATCATACATTACTGCAGGGCAAGAAACCTATCTTACTCATCTTTGATTCCCAGTTCCTAGCTGATAGTACTTGACATATAGCAGAAGCTCAATACATGCTCAATAAATGGGCACTGAAGTCAACTATTTCAAAGGACTAAAATACATTTTCAATTACTTCTTTTCCAGAGTACACACAGAAGTGAAACTGCTCAAATATTTGTTCATTTTCAGTCCTACCTAGAAATTCCACCGGATTGCTCTTTTGCTGCGAATCAACTTTTCAGATCCTCTGCCTATTTTTCTATTAGATTATTTGTCTTCGCTTATCAGTCTTTAGTGTTTTATATATTCTCAATGCTAATCATTTGTTAATTATCTTTGCAAACATTTCCTTCCAATCTGTCACTTGCTTTTTAATCTTGTATCTTTGATCACATACAGTTTACTTTTTAATGCACCCCAAATTATCAATATTTTTCTTTTCAGTTTGAGCTTTTCATATTTTAAGAGATCTTTCCCTATTACGAGGTCAGAAAGATAGTCCACTACAAACAACTTTTTGAAGAACACGAATTCCTGCTCAGACTACAGATACACCTCAGATGCGCCGACTGCATTCAACTTCTGTAGAAGGATGTCGAAATGAAGCTCTTTCTGTCTCACTTTTGTTTTGGGCCTTGAATCGGTGTCAATTTGCTCATGTGCCAAAGGATGGTACTGGCTGACCTGGCAGGGTTTGTAAAGCAGTTTGAAACAGATTTTGCATGCCTTAACCCACTGAGACTTCAAAAGGGTTCACAGAGGCCGGGCGCGGTGGCTCACGCCTGTAATCCCAGCACTTTGGGAGGCCGAGGCTGGTGGATCACGAGGTTAAGAGATCGAGACCATCCTGGTCAACATGGTGAAACCCCGTCTCTACTAAAAATACAAAAAAAAAATTAGCTGGGCATGGTGGCACGTGCCTGTAGTCCTGGCTACTCGGGAGGCTGAGGCAGGAGAATTGCCTGAACCCAGGAGGCGGAGGTTGTGGTG
>NW_016110903.1:0-1666 GCF_001604975.1 Cebus imitator | reverse complement strand
GAAGAAAGGATATCAGAGATTGAAGATCAACTCAATGAAATAAAATGAGAAGGCAAGATTAGAGAAAAAGAGTGAAAAGAAATGAACAAAGCCTCCAAGAAATATGGGATTATGTGAAAAGACGTAATCTACGTTTGATAGGTGTACCTGAATGTGACAGAGAGAATGAATCCAAGCTGGAAAACACTTTTTAGGATATTATCCAGGAGAACTTCCCCAACCTAGCAAAGGAGGCCAATATTCACATCCAGGAAATACAGAGAACACTACAAAGATATTCCTCAAGAAGAGCAATCCCAAGGCACATAATCATCAGATTCACCACAGTTGAAATGAAGGAAAAAATGCTAAGGGCAGCCAGAGAGAAAGGTCATGTTGCCCACAAAGGGAAGCCCATCAGACTCATAGTGGATCTCTTGGCAGAAACCCTACAAGCCAGAAGAGAGTGGGGGCCAATATTCAACATCCTTAAAGAAAAGAACTTTCAACCTGGAATTTCATATCCAGCCAAACTAAGCTTCATAAGTGAAGGAGAAACAAAAACCTTTACAAACAAGCAATTGTTGAGAGATTTTGTCACCACCAGGCCTGCCTTACAAGAGCTCCTGAAAGAAGCGCTAAACATAGAAAGGAACAACCAGTACCAGCCAATCCAAAAATGTACCCAATGGTAAAGAGCATCCACACAATGAAGAAACTGCATCAACTAATGGTCAAAACAACCAGCTAGCATCAAAGTGGCAGGATCAAATTCACACATACAATATTAACCTTAAATGTAAATGTGCTAAATGCCCCCCAAAAAAGATACAGACTGGCAAATTGGATAAAAAGTCAAAACCCATCTGTGTGCTGTATCCAGGAAACCCATCTCATGTGCAAGAACAACATAGGCACAAAATAAAGGGTTGGAGCAAGATTTATCAAGCAAATGGAGAGTAAAAAAAGCAGGATTTGCAACCCTAGTCTTTGATAAAACGGACTTTAAACCAACAAAGATCAAAAGAGACAAAGGCATTACCTAATGGTAAAAGGATCAGTGCAACAAGAAGAGCTAACCATCCTAAATATATATGCACCCAATACAGGAACTTCCAGACACATAAAGCAAGTTCTTAATGACCTACAGAGAGACGTAAACTCCAACATGATAATAGTGGGAGACTTTAACACTCCACTGTCAATATTAGACAGATCAAGAAGACAGAAAATTAACAAGGATATCCAGGACTTGAACTCAGATCTGGACTAAGCAAACCTAATAGACATCTACAGAACTTTCCACCCCAAATCCACAGAATATACATTCTTCTCAGCGCCACATCACACCTACTCTAAAATTGATCACATAATTGGAAGTAAATCACTTCTCAGCAAATGCAAAAGAATGGAAATCATAACAAACAGTCTCTCAGACCACAGTGCAATCAAATTAGAACTCAGTATTAAAAAACGAACTCAGAAAAGCACAGCTTCATGGAAACTGAACAACTGGCTCTTGAATGTAGACTGTATAAACAATTAAATGAAGGCAGAAATAAAGACGTTCTTTGAAACCAACGAGAATGAATGCATAACATACCAGAGTTTCTAGGACATATTTAAAGCAGTGTCTAGAGGGAAATTTACAGCAATAAATTCCCACATGAGAAGCAAGGAAAGATCT
>NW_016110902.1:0-1667 GCF_001604975.1 Cebus imitator | reverse complement strand
GTCCTGCAGCCACACAGCAGCAGCTGATCCCTGCTCACCAGGCATCAGAGTACCAGAAGCCATGGACACTCACCAGCTGGAACAGGCGCCCATGACCCCTGCACCTACAGTGAACTCACCTTGAACAAAAGTGCCAAGGACGTACACGGGGGAAAGGACGGCCTCTCTGTAAACGGTACTGGGAACACTGGACATCCATATGCAGAAGAGGGAAACTAGACCCCTAGCTCTCACCAAACACAAACATCAAACCAAAATGGATGAACATCTTGAATCCAGGACCTCAAAGTGTGAAACTTCTACAAGGAAACTTTAGGGAAACTCTCCAGGACGTTGGTCTGGGCAAAAGTTTCTCACGCAATCCTCCCACACACAGACAACCAAGGCAAGCACAGACAAATGGGGCCACAGTGAGTTAAAACGCTTCTGCAAGCAAAGGAAACAGTCCACAGAGTGAAGAGACACCCCACAGAATGGGAGGAAATGTTTTCAGATTACTCATCTGACAAGGGATTCATAACCAGAACGTGTAAGAGCTCAATCAACTCCACAGGAAAGAATCTAGTAACTGATTAAAAATGGGCAAAAGCTCTGAATAGGCGTTTCTCAGAGAAGACACACAAATGGCAAACAGACATCCGAAAAGGAGCTCAACATCAATGATCATCAGAGAAATGCAAATCCATCTCACCCCAGTAAAAATGGCCTTTATCCAAGAGACAGACGATCACAGATGCTGGTGAGGATGTGGAGGGAAGGAACCCTCGTGCCTGCTGGTGGGAATATAAATTAATACAGCCATTATGGAGAACAGTTTGCAGTTCCTCAGAAAGCTACACATTGAGCTGCTATAGCATTCAGCAATCCCACTGCTGGGGACAGACCCAAAAGAGAGGAAATCAGAGGGCCGGCTGCGGGGCTGACACCCAGCACTTTGGGAAGCCGAGGTGGACGAGGTCAGGTATTGGAGACCAGCCTGATCAACATGGTGAAATCCTGTCTCTACTAAAAATACAAAAATTAGCTGGGTGTGTTGGTGGACGCCAGTAGTCCCAGCTACTCAGGAGGCTGAGGCAGGAGAATCACTTGAACCCAGGAGGTGGAGGTTGCAGTGAGCCGAGATCGCACCACTGCACTCCAGCCTGGGCAACAGAGCGACACTCGGTCTCAAAAAAAAAAGAAAGAAAGAAAGAAAATCAGTCTATCAAAGAGACAACTGCAGTCCTGTGTTTACTAGAACTCCTGACTTCAAGACACCCGCCCGCCTCAGCCTCCCAAAGTGCTGGGATCACAGGTGTGAGCCACCACGCCCAGCCGGTCCACCCACATCCACTGCAGCACTGTTCACAGTGGCAAGATTGGAAGCAACCTAAGTGCCCATCCACAGACGAACAGATAAAGAAAATGTTGCGCATACACAGCGGGGTGCGATCCAGCCACAAAAAGACAAGAGCAAGTCATCTGAACAACACGAATGGAACTGGAGGGCATCGCGTTAGGTGAAATCATCAAGGCATGGCAGGTAGAACATCACATGTTCTCAATCATCTGTGGGGGCTAAAAATCAGGACAATCGAACTCACGGACATACAGAGTAGGAGGAGGGTTACCAGAGGCCCGGAGGCAGGTGAGGGGCTGGGAGGGGGGTGGGGGGTGGCGCGCAGGCC
>NW_016110901.1:0-1667 GCF_001604975.1 Cebus imitator | reverse complement strand
TGGGTAACGAGAGCGAAACTCCGTCTCAAAAAAAAAAAAAAACGCAGCAGGAAGAGAAGACTCCCATGATGCGATTGTGACCGTGCTCAGCCGGCTAGCAGCTGCCAGATGAGACACCGGGATAGCCAATGCACATGAGTAATCTCTGAAGATGGATCCTGATACATGTACTTTACCTAACACTCTTGGAAAGACTGATAGGATATGCCCCAAGGAGTGAGTTAATGTTGTGTGCTTTATTTATTCACAAGGATGGTTTCCTTCTGAAACCCAGCACTGTATTAACATTCTGCATGTCACTTTGGTTCAAGCAAGTCCCAGGAAGATGGATCACTATTCGTTCACTGAAGAATTTCCCAAGTTAAAGAAGAGATACAATTAATAATGTTACAGTAGCCCAGCTAGAAACCCTAACAAGTTCTGTAACATAGAAGACAGAGAATAATGAAAACAGTTATTCCTTTGTGCTTCAAAGAGAATAGTAAAATAGACTCAATAGCATGAACGTTTTCGATAGGTTTTTTTCCTCACTCCTGGCCGAATGGGCGTTGATTCATGCCAGAGGTCTATGGGACTGAAAGAGCCAACATATCTATCTGAAATCGAATCCTCCAACCACTATGTCAGAGTATAACAGTAGATTTCAAAGTCTTGCCTGATAATGAGGTGATTGTTTAAATGAGTTATGTTATACTCCTACAATGAAATTTTATGCATTCATTTAAAATGATGCTGTGGGCTGGGCATGGTGGCTCACGCCTGTAATCCCAGCACTTTGAGAGGCCGAAGCAGGCTGATCACTTGAGGTCAGGAGTTTGAAACCAGCCTGGCCAACATGGTGAAACCTTGTCTCTACTAAAAATACAAAAAAAAAAAAAAAAAAATTAGCTGGGTGTGGCAGGTGCCTATAATACCAGCTACTCGGGAGGCTGAGGCAGGAGAATCGCTTGAACCTGGAGTCAGAGGTTGCAGTGGGCCAAGATCATGCCACTGCACTCCAGTCTGGGCAACATCTCAAATGATAATAATAATAATAATGCTGTAGCTGAAAATGCATTAACTTTGCCTGATGTTCACAATTTATTATTGAGTGAAAAAGGCATATTAGAAAACAACATGGTGAGGTTATAATCATACTTAACTAAAATATTAAAATATTTACATTTTACATGGAAAAAATGAAAAGATACTTTGAGGTGTTAACAGTGGTTTTTTGGGATGCTGTAATCATGAATATTCTTCTTGAATCTTTTTTTCTTGTTTATAGTTTCTAAATTTTCTATGATGTACATGTATTGCTTTTGTAAAAAGAAAAACACAGCAGAGAGATTTTATTTAAAAATTATACTTGCTGGCCGGGCGCGGTGGCTCAAGCCTGTAATCCCAGCACTTTGGGAGGCTGAGGCGGGTGGATCACGAGGTCAAGAGATCGAGACCATCGGGAAACCCCGTCTCTACTTTAAAAAAAAAAAAAAAGGTCGGGCGCGGTGGCTCATGCCTGTAATCCCAGCACTTTGGGAGGCCAAGGTGGGTGGATCACAAGGTCAAGAGATCGAGACCATCCTGGTCAACATGGTGAAACCCCATCTCTGCTAAAAAATACAAAAATTAGCCGGGTATGGTGGCAGGCGCCTGTAATCCCAGCTACTCGGGAGCCTGAGGCAGAA
>NW_016110900.1:0-1668 GCF_001604975.1 Cebus imitator | reverse complement strand
CCGTGTTAACATTTGCACCAATGGTGCAAAAGCAACGGTGTATAAAACTGCAGGTACCTTGGCATCAATCAAGATGGGGTAACAAACTATACTAATAGAAAAAAATATCTACACCACCACACACTTGCAGTTAAAAATAAAGGTAGGGAAGGCACATGTGAGACTGTGTGAGTTGTAACCTGAACTACTTGCTTTTTTCAAGGAACACCAGTTTTACCCAAAAGAATAACTGGCAGATAAATTATAGTTATTCACAGTTAGGTATTTCCAAAAAAATGAACAAAGGGAATCCCTCAGTTCAACTAAAAGAAATGACAAAATTTGTTGCCAACAATAAAATTTAACCTTTCAAGTTAAATCCGAATTTTAGACAACTTTTATCTGCTACTATGAGCTTGACACCTTTCCATACTTTTCTGTTGAGACTGGTGGTGATATTAATGAATGCTTTTTTTTCCCACATTTTATAATGAAATGTGCATTAACATTTGGAAGATCCAAATAATTTTGTGATCCAATATTTTCCAAATGACCAAGGCATGATAGTACAAAATCACGCATGAATAAAAGGACCACTCAAAGAACAAGACAGATCAATGGATTACCATGTAACAGAATACAAAAAGTTTGATATGATTTTAGATTCCATACTCTAACCTTTAAGAAACGATCATTTTTATTCAGCAAAACAGACATGAATGAACCTCACAAACATACCAAGTAAAAGAACCCTTACACAAAAGGCCACATAGGCTTCTTTTTACATGAAATGTCTGTTAAGAGGCAAATCTACAAAGATAGAAAACAGATTAGTGGTTGCCTGGGCCTGGGGACTGGAAGGAGAAATGACTGCAAATGGGTCCGAAGGTTCTTTTGAGGGTGATAAAATATTCTAACACTGAATTGTAGTGTACTAAAGACCAGTGAATTGTACATGTGAAAGGATAAATTTAATGATATGTAGTTATATCTCAATAAAACTGTTAAAAAGAAAAAAATGGTACTGGTCAAGAATAGCCATAATTATCTGAAAAGGCTATTAAAACACTCCTCCCTTTTCCAACTAAAGAGGACAGATTTTTCTTTCTTTTTTGAGATGGAGTCTCGCTCTGTCACCCAGGCTGGAGTGTGGTGGCATGATCTCAGCTCACTGCAATCTCTGCCTCCTGGGTTCAAGTGGTTCTTCTGCTTCAGCCTACCGAGCAGCTGGGATTTCAGGCAAGCACTACCACACACGGCTAATTTTTGCTTTTTTTTGAGACAGTCTTGCTCTGTCACCCAGGCTGGAGTGCAGCGGTGCAATCTTGGCTTACTACAACCTCTGCCTTGTGGGTTCACGCAATTCTCCTGCCTTGGTCTCCTAAGTGGCTGGGACTACAGGCACACGCCACCATGCCTGGCTAATTTTTGTATTTTTAGTAGAGACGGGGTTTCACCATGTTCGCGATCTCCTGACCTCGTGATCTACCCGCCTCAGCCTCCCAAATTGCTGGGATTACAGGCATGAGCCACTGTGCCCAGCCTAATTTTTGTATTTTTAATAGATACAGGGTTTTACCATGTTGCCCAGAATGGTCTCAAACTGACCTTGTGATCCGCCTGCCTCAGCCTCCCAAAGTGCTGGGATTACAGGCATGAGCCACCTCGCCCGGCCTTTTTTTTTTTTTT
>NW_016110899.1:0-1668 GCF_001604975.1 Cebus imitator | reverse complement strand
AAGATTCGTTTGGATATTCCAGAGTGACTGGGACTGTAGGTTGTAATGAGCAATATCTTGCTCTAAAATTAAAACGCAGCTGTTTAGCAGAGTGGTTGTTAAGCTGTAGAATCAACTAAGAGAGTTAAACTGATGTGTGTGAGCAGCAGTTCAGAAATCCTTTCTTTGGAGAATCTGGAAATAGATACTTCCAGCCATATACAAGCATATAAGAAGTAGGAGGAAGAGCACTCTTAAAACACAGGAGAAACTTCTAGATCACACTGCTCTGATTTGTGAACGTTCACCTTAGGAAGTTTCATCTATGTTTAGATTTAGTGATATAGAAACACTTTTTTTCTAAAAGCTGCGTTTGGATGTTCCAGAGTGACTGAGACTATAGGCTGTAATGAGAAATATCTTGCTCTAAAACAAAAACGCAGGTATCTAGCAGAATGGTTTTCAACCTGCACAATCAACTTAAAGAATTAAACTGATGTGTGTGTGGAGCAGTTCAGAAATCCTTTCTTTGGAGAATCTGGAAACAGATACTTCCACCCGTATACAAGCATGTAAGAACTAGCAGTAAGACTGCGTTTAAAGCACAGGAGAAACGTCTAGTTTAAACACCCCTGCTTTGTGTTCGTTCACCTTAGGAAGTTGCGTGTATGTTTAGATTTAGTGAGATAGAAACACTTTTTTTCTAAAAGCTGCGTTTGGATATTCCAGAGTGACTGAGACTATAGGCTTTAATGAGAAATATCTGACTCTAAAACAAAAACGCAACTTTCTACCAGAATGTTTTTCAAGCTGCACAATCAACTTACAGAATTAAACTGACGTGTGTGCGGAGCAGTTCAGAAATCATTTCTTTGGAGAATCTGGAAACAGATACTTCCACCCGTATACAAGCATGAAAGAAATAGCAGTAAGACTGCGTTTAAAACACAGGAGAAAAGGAGAAACGTCTAGTTCAAACACCCCTGCTTTGTGTTCGTTCACCTTAGGAAGTTGCATCTATGTTTAGATTCAGCGAGTTAGAAACACGTTTCTTCTAAAAGCTGCGTTTGGATATTCCAGAGTCAATGAGACTATATGGTGTAAACAGAAATATCTTGCTCTGAAACAAAAACGCAGCTATGTGGCAGAATGGTTGTCAAGCTGTACAATCAACTTACAGAGTTAAGCTTATGTGTGTGTGCAGCAGTTCAAAATTGTTTTCTTTGGAGAATCTGGAAACAGATATTTCCATCCATATTCAGGCATATAAGAACTAGAAGTAAGACTGCGTTTAAAACACAGGAGAAAGGACTAGTTCAAACATTCTCCAACGTGTTCTCTCAACTTAGGAAGTTGCATCTATGTTTAGATTCAGCGAGTTAGAAACACGTTTCTTCCAAAAGCTGCGTTTGTATATTCCAGAGTGAATGAGACTGTAGGCTGTAATGAGATATATCTTGCTCTAAAACAAAAACGCAGCTAACTAGCCAAATGGTTGTCAAGCTGTACAAGCATCTTACAGAGCTAAACGGAGGTGTTTGTACCGCAGTTCAGAAATCCTTTCTTTGGAGAATCTGGAAACAGATATTTGCAGCCACTTACAGGCCTGTAAGAACTAGCAGTAAGACTGCGTTTGAAACACACGAGAAAGGTCTACTACAAACTGCTGTGCTTTGTGTTCGTTCACCT
>NW_016110898.1:0-1669 GCF_001604975.1 Cebus imitator | reverse complement strand
AGTAGAGACGGGGTTTCACCATGTTGACCAGGATGGTCTCGATCTCTTGACCTCGTGATCCACCCGCCTCGGCCTCCCAAAGTGCTGGGATTACAGGCGTGAGCCACCGCGCCCGGCTAACACGAAACTCTTATCATGTAGAAAGGATGGGACATAGGAAAGGGGAGGGGAGACGGGGTTGGTTCAGGGAAGACTGTGCCAAAGACATGGTAGTAATCAGGAGAACAGGGAGAGTAGACGCCCAGGGGTCCTGGTTCTATATGGAATCTTGATGAAAATGATGTTTCAAAGAGAAATCAAATACACCGGGCAAAGGGGGTGGATCCGGTGGTGCGCCGGAGTGAAGTGGCCCAAGTGAGCCGGGACATGTGCATACAGATAGCAGGAGACGGGCAGAAGTCAAGGAACCGGAGGCTGGGGAACCCAGCGGACCACGAAAGCAGGGAGGTAACCGGACAGCATGCTCGGCTGAAAGGACCAAAGTCAGAGAAGGAAACATGAGTAAGAAAACGAGCAGTCCGAGACAGCGAGGGGGACGGACAGACAGCGTGAAGCGCAGCGGAATGAAGAGCCAGAAGACTCGGGCAGGCAGAGCCGAAGGACCGCAGGGCTCAGCGCCAGAGGTGGGCAGGGAAGCAACTGGGGAGGCACCTGGGGCGTCACGCAGACGAGGTGGCTGAGGAAACATCCCGGCGCGGCTAAGCCCCCGAGGTCGTGCCCCTCCCCGGCCCTCGGTTGCCCGGTTACCTTCTCGCCTGGCTCCGCGCCCACGTCCTTCCCGGGGGCGTCCACCTCAAGTGCCGGGGTCCCCAGTCGCCAGGCTGGGCTGGGGGCTCGCTCGGCCTCCGCGGCGGGCTTCCCTCGCCTCCTCCCCTTCCTGGAGGGGCGGGGGCGCCGAGGGCGGGGTGGGAGGTGCCCGGCGCGGCCGCGGCTCCCCGCCCCTCCCGCCGCTCCGGGTGCGGGCCCGGCCGCGGCTCAGCCAGGCCTCCGGGGTTCGCTCCGGGCCTGTCACTTCCTGCCCGGCCGAGAAGGTGGGGGCCGCAGGCCGGGGGCTGCGGGCCGGGCGAGAGGAGGGGGCTGCGGGGAGGTGCTTCCGGGGCAGCCGGACCCCTCCCCCGTCCCCCCGCCTCCCCTCGGCGCCCTCCGCCCCCTCCCTCCCGCGCGTCCCTCGCTTCCTGCCGGCGCCCGTTGCCATGGCGACGCAGCTCCGGGCCTCTGCGCTCCAGGCCCCGGGGTTCTTTCCTCTCTCGCTCTCTTTCTCCTCTTTCTTCCCCCCTTCTTTCTCTCCGAGTGCTGCTCGCCGGTTGGAGGGACGGAACTAAGAAAGTGCTGGCCTCTAGTGGGGGAGAAGAGAGGGAGGTGGGAGAAGGGAGGGAAGTGACGTGAGTAGGGGAGAAAGAAGGTCTTTTCTGGAGCCGCTGCGAACAGGGGTAGAAAGAAAGGATCAAAGGCACCAACGGGCAGAGAGGGAGGAAGAGCGAAGCAACCACCCTAGAGAAGCGGTAGACTGGGAAGGAAATGAGGCAGAGGAAAGGAAAACTTTGAGAGCAAGGAGAGAGGTTGATTGTTCAATCCCTCACCTCAACTCCAAGAAGGCGGGAAACAACGCTGCAGAAACAGCGAACCCATTCGGAGTTGACTTCATTTTCTTTTTTTTTTTTTTTTTTTT
>NW_016110897.1:0-1670 GCF_001604975.1 Cebus imitator | reverse complement strand
GGGTGTGGTGGTGCACACCTGTAATCCCAGCTACGCAGGAGGCTGAGGCAGGAGAATCACTTGAACCTGGGAGGCGGACATTGCAGTGAGCTGAGATCACGCCATTGCACTCCAGCCTGGGCTACAGTAGTGAGACTCCATCTCTAAATAAATAAATAAAGTAGATTTCCCACAGGTGCTGAGCCATTATGAAATGGACAGGGGGCCAGGCGTGGTGGCTCAAGCCTATAATCCCAGTACTTGAGGAGGCCAAGACAGGTGGATCACTTGAGGTCAGGAGTTGGAGATCAGCCTGTCCAACATAGCGAAACACCATCTCTACTAAAGACACAAAAAAAATTAGCCATGCATTGTGTCGCACAGCTATAATCCCAGCTACTTTGGAGGCTGAGGCAGGAGAATTGCTTGACCCCAGGAATCCGAGGTTGCAGTGAGTTGAGATGGTGCCACTGCACTCCAGCCTGGGGTGGCAGAGTGAGACTCCATCTCAAAAATAAAAATAAAAAAAGACAGGGAAGGTTTCATGACCATATGCTCATCCTACTTCCCTTCCTTTCTTTCGGTGTAAACTGTGGGACTGTACTGTGAATCAATTTCATTTGGAATTGAAGGAATATCCGCTGGGGCTCTGTGAAATCTCATGTCCAGCTTCGCACTTGTTCATCACCTTGCATGTGCCATCCCACTACCTTGACAGCTGGAAAGCCAAGCCCTGCTCCTCACTTCTCTTCTTCCCCCACATTGCCTTTGCCATTCCCAGTTCTTTGCATGTCTATTTAAGTTTTAGAATCAGCTTGTACACTCCTGCAACAGAAAACCCTCTGGGGTGTTGCTGACAATGGCATTGAAGGCTGGGTACAGTGGCTCACACCTGTAATCCCAGCACTCTGGGAGCCTGAGGCAGGAGGATCACCTGAGGTCAGGAGTTCGAGACCAGCCTGGCCAACATGGGGCAACCCCGTCTCCACTAAAAATACAAAAACTAGCCAGGTATGGTGGTACACACCTGTGGTCCCAGCTACTCAGGAGGCTGAGGCAGGAGGATCGCTTGAATCCGGGAGGTGGAGCTTGCAGTGACATGAGATCAAGCTACTGCACTCCAGCCTGGGCAACAGAGCGAGAACCTGTCTCAAAAAAAGAAAAAGAAAAAAAGAAAATGGTGTTGAGTCTATAGGTTAGTTTGAGGAGAATGGACAACTTTCTAACATTTAGTCTTCCCTCGGTTACTAAGATATAGCCTTGCGTTTATTTTGGTCTCTTTACATGTCTGTCAACAATGTTTTGTAGTTTTCGGTGTAGAGTTCTTGCAAATTATTTGTTTGATTTATTCTTTGTTTGTTTGTTTCTGTTTGAGCCTAAGCCTCATTCTGTCACCCATGCTGGAGTGCAGTGGTGCGATCTCAGCTCACTGCCACCTCCACCTCCTGGGCGCAAGCGATTCTCGTGCCTCAGCCTCCTGAGTGTCTGGGGTTACAGGTGTGCGCTAACATGCCCAGGTAATTTTTGTATTTTTAGCAGAGACAGAGATTCACCAAGTTATTTATAATAGACACAGGGATTCACCATGTTGGCCAAGTTGGTTTCAAACTCCTGACCTCAAGTGATCCATCCACCTTGGGCTCCCAAAGTGCTGGGATTACAGGTGTGAGTCACTGCACTGGCCTGTTTGA
>NW_016110896.1:0-1670 GCF_001604975.1 Cebus imitator | reverse complement strand
AAAAAAAAAAAAAAAAAAAAAAAAGATTTTTAATAAATGTTTTTGTGGTAACTAGTTAGCTGTGGAGAGACAGAGCAGGATTCTATTTATATAATCTTATCTAATATCAACAAAAACAAGTTCTAGATACAGTAATATAAAGCATATTAAAGAAAGACTTCAACCAAGTCTGATTTAATATGTATTTGTCTTCTAAACAAGCACGCACTTTCCAAACTTAGAATAGTTTAGAAAAGAACATGCATTGAAAAATGACAAATTTTGGCCAGGCACGATGGCTCGTGTGTGTAATCCTAGCACTTTGGGAGGCTGAGGTGGGTGATCACTTGACGTTAGGAGTTCAAAACAAGCCTTGGCAACATGGTGAAAACTCATCTCTACTAAAAAATTAGCCTGGCATGGAGGTGTGCACCTGTAGTCCCAGCCACTTGGGAGGCTGAAGGATGAGAATCACTTGAACCCAGAGGGCAGAGGAGGTTGCAGTAAGCCAAGATCATGCCAGTGCACTCCAGCCTGGGCAACAGAGTGAGAGACTGTCTCAAATAAATAAATAAATGACAAATTTTATAACATAAAACCAAAAATCTGTGTGTTTCTTAAAAGAATATATCACCTAAATGAAAACAGCCTTAGAGAAAACATACACAGCTACTAGAATAACTTTATCTGAGATATTATGGGGTTAATATCTTAAATAATGGAATATCATACACAAGATCTATTATATACTACAGATATTACAGGATAAATATATAAGATCTTACAAATTCATATAGAAACCACTGAACATTTGTAACAAAAGGTACAAAATTAATAAAAGAGGAAGTAAACATACAAAGAAGTATAGATTAAAATAGTGATTACCATTTTTTCTGTGTTTTTTTCTCCTTGTGTATGTTTTAAAAACTTTTTGACAGGTAAGATTTTTATTTTTGCAATGAATCTCATAGTCTTCAAAGTCAGAATAAAAATTTCTGCCTAATGATTAGCCGACAGGAAGATGCCTTTAATTGTTGTTTCTTTTTATTTCCAGGAGGTATTGATGAAGA
Source organism: Cebus imitator (assembly GCF_001604975.1). Classification (NCBI taxonomy): domain Eukaryota; kingdom Metazoa; phylum Chordata; class Mammalia; order Primates; family Cebidae; genus Cebus; species Cebus imitator. The sequence continues at coordinate 621 of NW_016110896.1, read as the reverse complement.
TGTTGTGGTGATAGAAGCTTCTTCCACTCCCCAGGTTACTGCCAATGAAGAAATTAATGTTACCTCAACTGACAGTGAAGTGGAGATTGTAACAGTTGGAGAAAGCTATCGGTGAGATTTGAATTCTCAGTTAAATGTTTGAAATTTTAAATGTAAATATTAAACATGCTTGTGTTGCAAATATACGTATTTAAACAAAATTTTTTTTTGAGACCCCGTTTGAGTATTCATGTATCAGATTAGTGAATTTTTTTTTTTTTTTTAAGAGGCAGAATATTTTTATGTTGCCCAGGCTGGACTTGAACCGCTTGGCTCAAGTGATTCTCCTGTCTCAGTCTGTGTATAGGACTCTAGTCACATGCCACTGAGCCTGTGTAGATTAGTGGTTTTCAAAGCAGGCTGCATTAAACTCACCTGGAAAGATAATAAAATAAAGCTATATTGTTGCCTAGACTTTTTCCCAGACTTGAACTGGAACTTTAGAGGTTAGTCTTTTTAAAGCATGCCAAGTATACAGTGAGAGTTAAGCATTATTGCTGTAAATAAATAATAATTTTTCTTAGTGTTTTATAAAATTGCATTTTTTTAACGATATGGAGAATTCATGATCTCCTTTGAAAT
>NW_016110895.1:0-1670 GCF_001604975.1 Cebus imitator | reverse complement strand
CTTTCCAAAGTGCTGGGATTACAGGTGTCAGCCACCTCGCCCAGAGTGTTTGTCAGCTTTCTTTTTTTTTTTTTTTTTGGAGACTGTTTCTGTCTTTCTCCCAGGCTGGAGTCCAGTGGTGTGATCTTGGCTTACTGCAACCTCCGCTTTCCGGGTTCAAGTGATTCTCCTGCCTCAGCCTCCTGAGTAGCTGGGATTACAGGCACCCACCACCATGCCCAACTAATTTTTGTATTTTTTTGTAGAGACGGGGTTTCACCATGTTGGCCAGGCTGGTCTTGAACTCTTGACCTCAGGTGATCCACCCAACTTGGCCTCCCAAAGTGCTGGGATGACAGGCGTGAGCACCTGGCCTCCATTTTATTTTCTTTTTATTCACAAAGACCCCCATAACCACGATTTTATTTTATTTTATTTTGAGACGGAGTCTCCTTGTGTCTCCCAGGCTGGAGCACAGCGGCCCAGGCTCAACTCACTGCCACCTTCGCCTTCTGGGTTCAAGCAATTCTCCCACCTCAGCCTCCCAGTAGCTGGGATTACAGGTGTGCGCCACCATGCCCACCTCACTGTCCTACTGTCACTAGAGACTCAGTTTCGCCATGTTGGCCAGGCTGGTTTTGACCTCCTGACCTCAAGTGACCCACCTGCCTGGGCCTCTCAAAGTGCTGGGGTTGCAGGAGTGAGCTGCCTCGTCTGGTCCTAGCAATGACTTCTGATTCCTCAGTGTGGCTGCCAGGCCACTGAGCCCCAGGCCCTGAAGAGACCACACAAACTGAAGCCTGGAGGGTTTTTGTTTGTTTGTTTGTTTGTTTGTTTAAGACGGAGTCTCGCACTGTTGCCCAGGCTGGAGTGCAATGGTGAGATCTCTGCTGTCTGCAACCTCCTTCTCCCAGGTTCAAGCGATTCTCCTGCCTCAGCCCCTTGAGTAGCTGAAATTACAGACACCTGCCACCACACCCGGCTAATACTTTTGTATTTTAAGTAGAGACAGGGTTTCACCATGTTGGCCAAGCTGGTCTTGAACTCCTGACCTCAGGTTATCCGCTCGCCTAGGCCTCTTAAAGTGCTGGGATTACAGGTGTGAGCCGCTGCACCCGGCCTACAGCCTTTTTTTTTAATTATAATTTTTTATTTTTTTGAGATAGAGTCTCACACTGTTGGCCGGGCTGGAGCACAATGGTGCGCTGTCAGCTCCCTGCAACCTCCGACTCCCGGGTTCAAGTGATTCTCCTGCCTCGGCGTCCTGAGTAGTTGGGATTACAGGTGCACGCCACCACGTCGGGCTAATTTTTTTGTATTGTTAGAGACAGGGTTTCACTATGTTGGCTAGGCTGGTCTCAAACTCCTGATCTTGCGATCCGCCCGCCTTGGCCTCCCAAAGTGCTGGGATTACAGGTGTGAGCCACCTCGCCTGGCTCCTACAGTGTTTATGTTATGTTAATGAAACAAGGTGGATATCAATATTGGTACAATATTGTTAACTGAAGTGTATGTTTTATATGGATTGCCACAGGTTTTTTTTTGTTTTGTTTTGTTTTTTGAGATGGAGTTTCACTCTTGTTACCCAGGCTGGAATGCAATGGCGCGATCTCGGCTCACCGCAACCTCCGCCTCCTGGTTCAGGCAATTCTCCTGCCTCAGCCTCCTGAGTAGCTGGGATTACAGGCACG
>NW_016110894.1:0-1670 GCF_001604975.1 Cebus imitator | reverse complement strand
TCAAAAAAAAAAAAAAAAAAGAAAGAAAAAGAAAAGAAGGAGGGCAAAGAGCAGAGATAGAGTGAGACCTGATGAGACAGAGCTGATGAAGCACAGGAATGCCACCCCAGTCGGATGAAGACAGGCAGGCATAAGAGCTGGCTCTGGGCTATTCACAGTGAAGGCACAGTATGTGTGACAGTTGAAATCAAGGCATGCACAGATCAAAAAGCTAAGGATAAGAAGCAGGGAAGAAAGAAAAAACTCCTTGTGGAAGCTCAAAATTAAGGAGTCAGTAGGAAGTGAGAAGATCCAAGGAAGAGGATTAGAAGGAGTGGTCAGAGCTGAACGAAGAAACACAAAATTTATTCTCCGTGAACCTCAGGAAAAATGAAAACTGAATAATAAAAACAGCACAGAAGGGCCAGGCATGGTGGCTCATGCCTGTAATCACAGTACTTTGGGAGGCGAAAAGAGACGGATCACTTGAGGTCAGGAGTTCAAGACGAGCCTGGCCAACATGGCGAAACCTTGTCTACTAAAAATATAAAAATTAGCCAAGTCTGGTGGTGCATGCCTGTAGTCCCAGCTACTCAGGAGGCTGAGGCAGGAGAATTGCTTGAACCCAGGAGGCGGAGGTTGCGGTAAGCTGAGATCGTGCCATTGCACTCCAGCCTGGGTAACAAAAGCAAAACTCCTTCTCAAAAAAAAAAAAAAAAAAGAGAGAAAAAAAAAATGAAAGTGTGTTTAAAACATGAAATCCTACCCCACACCTGAACCGGGGTCTGCACTTTAACACAACCCTGAGGTGTCTCCCCGCACAATGGTCGTGAGTCCGTTCTCTAGCACAGACACCCCGGGCCAACTGCAGGCAGACTTTACCAGGACTTTGGTTCTCCGAAGTGCAGGTAGTTGATGCTGTAGAGGTCCATGTCTTCAGTGTGCCAAGCAAAGGATGTCTTCCACATGCCAAAGTACAGGTATGGGGTGTTCACACCCTCAATGGTGATCCCACTCTCCTTTTCTACCAAGTCCAGGATTGTTCTCAGCCGGCCGATATTCCACTCATCAATGTGCTAAAAGGCAATCACAGTCCAGGGCAAGTTACATTTGAATATAAACCAACCACAGTATTCCTCATTCACTTTCACAGCTACCACTGGAATTGACACCACTTACCTTCAAAGTGCAAATACCACTTTGTGAATGATGCTAGTGTAGGAAAGATGAATAAAGAGATGGCGGTCACCTGTTTTAAACCCCAAGAAGAAGAGTTGGAACTGATGCTAAAGAAATTGAGGTCAAGGCCGGGCGCGGTGGCTCAAGCCTGTAATCCCAGCACTTTGGGAGTCCGAGGTGGGTGGATCACAAGGTCAAGAGATCAAGACCATCCTGGTCAACATGGTGAAACCCCGTCTCTATTAATAATACAAAAAAAAAAAAAAATTAGCTGGGCATAGTAGCAGGCACCTGTAGTGCTAGCTACTTGGGAGGCTGAGGCAGGAGAATCACTTGAACCCGGAAGGCGGAGGTTGCAGTGAGCCGAGATTGCACCACTGCACTCCAGCCTGCATGACAGAGCAAGACTCCATTTCAAAAAAAAAAAAAATTTCCCATCTCCAAGCCTGTGCCCTGCTCCTCCCCTCTGGGACGCCCTTTCTATATCCCTCCTCTCTCTCTCTCTGCTGGGA
>NW_016110893.1:3433-5104 GCF_001604975.1 Cebus imitator | reverse complement strand
AAACTTCAGGCCAATATCCATGATGAACATAGATGCAAAAATCTTCAATAAAATACTGGCAAACCAACTACAGCAGCACATCAAAAAGCTTATCCACCATGATCAAGTAGGCTTCATCCGAGGGATGCAAGGCTGGCTCAACATACACAAGTCTATAAACGTAATTCACCACATAAACAGAACCAAAGACAAAAACCACATAATTATCTCAATTGATGCAGAGACGGCCTTTGACAAAATTCAACAACAGCCATTTATGCTAAAACCCCTCAATAAAGTAGGTATTGATGGAACATATCTCAAAATAATAAAAGCTTTTTATGACAAACCAACAGCCAATAATACTGAATGGGCAAAAACTGGAAGCATCCCCTTTGAAATGTGGTACTAGACAAGGATGCCCTCTCTCACCACTCCTATTCAATATAGTATTGGAAGTTCTAGCCAGAGCAATCAGGCAAGAAAGAGAAATAAAGGGTATTCAAATAGGAAAGGAGAAGTCAAATTTTCTCTATTTGCAGACAACATGATTGTATATTTAGCAGGCCCCATTGTCTCAGCCCAAAATCTCCTGAAACTGATAAGCAACTTCAGCAAAGTCTCAGGATACAAAATCAATGTGCTAAAATCACAAGGATTCCTATACACCAATAACAAACTTAAAGACAGCCAAATCAGGAATGAACTGCCATTCACAATTGTTACAAATAGAATAAAATACCTAGGAATACAACTAACAAGGAACATAAAGGACCTCTTCAAGGAGAACTACAAACCACTGCTCAACGAAATAAGAGACGACACAAACAGATGGAGAAACATTCCATGTTCATGGTTAGGAAGAATCAATATCATGAAAATGGCCATACTGCCCAAAGTAATTTACAGATTCAACTCTATCCCCATCAGGCTACCAAAGACCTTCTTCACAGAACTGTAAAAAACCACCTTAAACTTAATATGGAACCAAAAGACAGCCTGCATAGCCAAGTCAATTCTAAGCAAAAAGAATAAAGTGGGAGGCATCACACTACCGGACTTCAAACTATACTACAAGGCTACAGTAATCAAAACAGCATGGCACTGGTACCAAAACAAAGATATAGACCAATGGAACAGAAAAGAGGCCTCGGAGGCAACACCACACATCTACAACCATCTGATCTTTGACAAATCTGACAAAAACAAGCAATGGGAAAAGGAGTCCCTGTTTAATAAATGGTGCTGGGAAAACTGACTAGCCATGTCCAGAAAGCAAAAACTGGACCCCTTTCTGACACCTTAAACTAAAATTAACTCCAGATGGGTTAAAGACTTAAACATAAGACCTAACACCATAAAAACCCTAGAAGACAATCTAGGCAAAACCATTTAGGACATAGGCATAGGCAAGGACTTCATGACCAAAACACCAAAAGCATTGGCAACAAAAGCCAAAATAGACAAATGGGACCTAATCAAACTCCACCGCTTCTGCACAGCAAAAACAAACAGTCATTAGAGTGAATCGGCAACCAACAGAATGGGAAAAAAATTTTGCAATCTACCCATCAGACAAAGGGCTGATATCCAGAATCTACAAAGAACTAAAACAGATTTACAAGAAAAAACAAACAAGCCCATTCAAAAGTGGGTGAAGGATATGAACAGGCACTTTACAAAAGAAGACAT
>NW_016110893.1:0-1403 GCF_001604975.1 Cebus imitator | reverse complement strand
AAAAAAAAAAACAAACAAACAAAATCAGTTGGAATAGATCACTTTAAACCCACATATTCTAAAATTAATTACAGGTTGCCATTTTTTTCTACATGTTATACTGATGTGATGTGATTGTATATTCATTTCATATGTAAATCCATTTATTTAACATTGCATACTCAAAGAAAAAATATATTTTCAATTAGTTACTTAATCTTAAACTTGGACTTTGCCCTACTCTGTTCACGCTGCTGTAACAAACTATCATAGACTGGGTGGCTTATAGACAACATAAATGATTTTTTATAGTTCAAGAGGCAGAAAAAAAAAAACAAGATTAAGGCACCAGGAGACTCTGTATCGGGTGAGGGGCTACTCTGTCTTCCCTCTGTGTCCTCACATGGTGAAGGGGGAAAAGGACAAACCATCACACCAATCACTTCATAAGTATCCTACCTCCTAATAAATCACATTGGGGATTTATTATTATTTATTTGACTGTGTCAAATTTTAGACTGTTAACTGTGTACAGTAAAGGTAGTGCCTGCCTATGTGTGTATTAGTCAGCTCAGGTTGCTGTAAGAAAATATCACTGGCTAGATGGCGTGAACAATGTAAATTTATTTTCTCATAGTTCTGGGAGCTGAAACTCTGAGGTCAGGGTGGTAGTTTGGTGTTTTCTGGTGACGACTTGCAGAGGCTGCCTCATTCCTGCCTGCTTACCTGGTCTTTCTTGGGTACCTGGGTGTGGGAGAGAGAGATGAACTCTATCAGATCAGGGCCCCACTCTTACAATTTCAGTATCCGTAATCACCTCCTAAAAGCCCTGTCTGCAGACATAGCCAAAATGAGGGCTAGGGCTTCAACGTAGGAATTCAGAGGGAGACACAATTCTGCCCATAGAAGATTGCTAGACCAGTTTAATAACTCTCCTAGGAATCCTCACCCCAGTACCTTTCAAGGATGGGAATTATTTTCTAAATGCCATTTTCTCTGAAGCACCTGGTTAAAAATCTGTGAATGAGAGAAACTGAAACAAGATCGAGATAGTGGGAAGGCAGTGGAAGCATTTATTCTGAGAAGCTGATGACTGTCACACACAGTGAGGCTCAGATGCGGAGCGCCTAGGGAAGAGGCTGTTCCTACACATTAGGGGCTGCCACACACCCAGATGTTGCACAGACCTCCGCAGGAGCTCCCAGGACAGGCTGTCCAGGAAGATTCAGGAGCCCTCCATGAGCCCTCACTTTGCAGCCCTGCATATCCTGCCTCTCACACTTGCCTGCCTTCTCTGGCCTTTGCTCTGGCACCAAGGCTTTGAGCTGCAGTAATTATTGAATATTCCTATTTGTTCTTTACACACTTGTGCAAACTGTAATCCGTATATGATGTTTCCTAATTTTTCTTCTTTTTTTTTTTTT
>NW_016110892.1:0-1672 GCF_001604975.1 Cebus imitator | reverse complement strand
AAAAAAACATTCAAAAGTGGGCAAAGGATATGAACAGACACTTTCAAAAGAAGACATTTATGCAGCCAGCAAACATGAAAAAAAGCTCATTATCACTGGTCATTAGAGAAAAGCAAATCAAAAAAACATTGAGACTCCATCTCACTCTAGTTAGAATGGCCATCGTTAAAAATCAGGAGACAACAGATGCTGGAGAGGATGTGGAGAAAGGAACAGTTTTACACTGTTGGTGCAAGGGTAAATTATTTCAATCATTGTGGAAGACAGTGTGGTGATTCCTCAAGGATCTAGAAATAGAAATTCCATTTGACCCAGCAATCCCATTACAGGGTATATACCCAAAGGATTATAAATTGTTCTGTTATAAAGACACTTGCACATGTATGTTCATTGTGGCACTGTTTACAATAGCAAAGACTTGGAAGCAACTAAATGCCCATCAATGGTAGACTGGATAAAGAAAATGTGGCACATATACACCATAGAGTACTATGCAGTCATAAAAAAATAGATGAGTTCATGTCCTTTGCAGGGACATGGATGAATTTGAAAACCATCGTTTTCAGTAAACTGACACAAGAACAGAAAACAAAACACCACATGTTCTCATTCATGAGTGAGTGTTGAACAATGAGAGCACATGGACACAGGGAGGGGAACAACCCACACTGGGGCCGGTCAGGGGGTGGGGGGACTAAGAAAGGGTAGCATGGGCTGGGGGGATTGGGGAGGGCTAACATTAGGAGAAATACCTAATGTAGATGATGAGGGGATGAATGCAACAAGCCACCATGGCACATGTATACCTATATAACAAACCTGTACATTCTCAATATGTACCCCAGAACTTAAAGTATAATAAAAATAAATAGCAGATACACCTGAAACACTTTAGCTTCCAGGAAGCTAGAGTTTCATACTAAGACTTTTTTAATACTCTTCTGGACATGTAAGTAAAACCAGGTTGCACGATAGGGCTAAATAACAACAAGTATGAAAACATAAAACAAACTAGATACAAAACAATTCATTTATATTTCACCAAAAAATATGCTGACAAGACAGTGCAAGTTGACTTTGATACAGGAATATATTAATAACAATTCACTTATTTTTCACCAGAAATATGCTGAAAAGATAGTGCAAGTTTTCTTTGATACAGGAATATATTAATCTTTTGATAGTACATTTGTGGCAATGTTAATCTCCTAATGTTGATAATGTTCTACAATTATGCAGGTGTTACACAATGGAAGCTGGGTGAAGGTGTGTAATATTCTGTGATTTTTTTGCAACTTCTTATTTGTGTATAATTACCGAAAAATAAATAGTGAAGTAAGAGCAGTCTGTCACTATAGCTGTCTATTCTTGTTCAGTCCTTTGTAAAACATGAGAAAATCTGCCTGTTCTGAAAGTCTGACAAAGTCATATCTTTAGACTTAAGTTTAAAGAAGGCATGTTTTGCAGAAGCTCCTGTTAGTCTTGCCCACCATGTTTTTAATACTTCAGAATGGTATGAAGTAGAGAAAAGAAAAATACGTCCAGAAAACTCCTATATGGTAAGCAAACGACTTATCAAATACCAAATTATAGCAACAATATCTCTTTGTCTGTTTTCTTCAGTAATTACTTTGTCTTTAACCAATTAACTCTATTTTTTTTTTTTTTTTTT
>NW_016110891.1:0-1672 GCF_001604975.1 Cebus imitator | reverse complement strand
CAAAAAAAAAAAAAAAAAAAACACAGTGCTAGTGTGTGAGCAAAGATAACAGACACAAATGCAATGTCTTCACTATGTTTGCTTTTCCTCATTTTAGAAAACACATGTATGAAATTCCCCAGTGACAACCATCCTGCTCTCCACCCCCTGCCCCTACCGCCCTGCCCACAATCTACATTACTTCAACATTCACCTGAGGAGACAGGCAGAAAAATCTTTTCCCCCACCTCCGAAGTAATAAAAGAATGTGATAAATCAGAATTGCTTCAAGAATGTAAATTCTACAGGTTCAGTGTATCAAAAGATTTAGGCTGGGCATGGAGGCTCCCGCCTGCAATCCCAGCACTTTGGGTGGACAGGCAGGTGAATCACCTGAGGTCAGGAGTTCAAGAACAGCCCGGTCAACAGGGTAAACCCCATCTCTACTAAAAATATAAAAATTAGCCAGGAGAGGTGGCAGCTGCCTGTAATCCCAGCTACTCAGGAGGCTGAGGCAGGAGAATTGCTTGAACCCGTGAGGCAGAGGTTGCAGTGAGCCAAGACAGCATCAGTGCACTCCAGCCTGAGAGACAGAGCAAGACTTTGTCTCAAAAAAAAAAAAAAAAAAAAAAAAAAAAAAAAAAAAAAAAAAAAAAAAAAAAAACGCATCAGCCAGGTGCAATGGCTCACGCCTGTAATCCCAGCACTTTGAGAGGCCAAGGCAGGAGAATCACCTGAGGTCAGGAGTTCAAGACCAGCCTGACAAATGTGGAGAAACTCTGTCTCTACAAAAAATACAAAAAATTAGCTGGGTGTGGTGGTGGGTAATCACAGCTATTCAGGAGGCTGAGGCAGGAGAATCGCTCGAACCCGGGAGGAAGAGATTGCGGTGAGCTGAGATCGTGCCATTGCATTCCAGCCTGGGCAACAAGGGTGAAGCTCTGTCTCCAAAAAAAAAAAAAAAGAAGCATCAATGAGCTAACTGGCATTCTTTTTTCCATACGCATTCTCAAATTCTTTTTTTTGCAATCCTGCACTCCAACTTGGAGTGCAGTGCTATGATCCAAGTTCCCTGCAACCTCCGCCTCCAGAGTTCAAGTTTTTCTGTTGCCTCAGCCTCCAGAGTAGCTGGAATTACAGGCATGTGCCACCATGCTCAGTTTATTTTGTATTTTTAGTAGAGACAGGGTTTCACCATGTTGGCCAGGCTGGTCTCGAATGGCTGACCTCAGGTGATCCACCCACCTCGGCCTCCCAAAGTGCTGTGATTACAGGTGTGAGCCACCATGCCCGGCCCCACTGTCAAATTCTGATGTGTGTTGTATGCTCCTTGCACATCCTGACTTGGAACAGCCATACTTCAAGTGCCCAAACATCAGAAGGCAATAGTGGCTAAAGCACTGGATGGCCCACTTCTAGACGCTAAAATCTAGAGATGTAATTCTGTAAGCAAAAGTGCACGGTGGCTCACGACTGTAATCCCAACAGTCTGGGAGGCCAAGGTGGGGTCAGCCTGGCCAACATGGTGAAACCCTTTCTCTAGTAAAAATACAAAATTATCCAGGCGTGGTGGTGAGCACCTGTAATCTCAGCTACTCAGGAAGCTCAGGCAGGAGAATCACTTGAACCCAGAAGGCAGAAGTTGCAGTAAACTGAGATTACACCATTGCACTCCAGCCTGGGCTATCGAACC
>NW_016110890.1:0-1672 GCF_001604975.1 Cebus imitator | reverse complement strand
AGACAGGGTTTCACTATGTTGGCCAGGCTGGTCTTGAATTCCTGACCTCAGGTGATCTGCCTACCTTGGCCTCCCAAAGTGCTGGGATTACAGGCATGAGCCACCGTGCCCAGTCAAACTGGTGAGTTTTTAAGCTAGGAGAGAGCTCAGTCTGTGTACAAGAAAACAGAAATTCACAAGTTCTGTATGCCCAAGAAGGTGGGGAAAGGCTAGCTGGATGAGAAAGACCTTAAATATGATTTTCATACTTGAATTCGCATCAGAATCACTTGGAAGGCTTATAAACACGGAGATTGCTGGTCTCTACCCCCAGAGTTTCTGATTCAGTAGCTCTGGGGTTGGTCTGAGAACCTGCATTTCTTTTTTTTTTTTTTTTTTTTTTTGTCGGTTGTTTTTTTTTTTTTTTTTTTTTTTTTTGAGACAGAGTGTTGCTCTTGTTGCCCAGGCTGGAGTGCAATGGCGCGATCTTGGCTCACCACAACCTCCGCCTCCTGGGTTCAGGCAATTCTCCTGCCTCAGCCTCCTGAGTAGCTGGAACTAAAGGTATACACCACCACACCCGGCTAATTTTTGGTATTTTTAGTAGAGACCGGGTTTCACCATGTTGGCCAGGCTGGTCTCAAACTCCTAACCTCAAGTGATCTGCCTGCCTCAGCCTCCCAAAGTGCTAGGATCACAGATGTGAGCCACTGCGCCCAGCCTCCTGTTTGTTTTTTTGAGACAGGGTCTGGCTCTGTTGCCTGGGCTAGAGTGCAGTGGCGCAGTCTTGGCTCACTGCAGCCTCTGCCTCCCAAGCTCAAGCCATCCTTTTACCTTAGCCTCCTTAGTAGCTGGGACTACAGGTGTGTGCCGCCACCACACCTGGCCAATTTTCGTAGTTTTTTCTTTTTTGGTAGAGACAGGGTTTTGCCATGGTGCCCAGGCAGGCTGGTCTGAAACTCCTGGGCTCGGGTGATCCACCTCTCTACTCTTTTTTTTTTTTTTTTTTTTTTGAGTTAGAGTTTCATTCTGTCATTCAGATTGGAGGTAGTGGCGCCATCTTGGCTCACGGCAACCTCTTTCTCCCGGGCTGAAGGCATTCTCCCACCTCAGCTTCCCAAGTAACTAGGACCACAGCGCCACCATGCCCAGCTAATTTTTTGTATTTTTGGTGGAGACGGGGTTTCGCCATGTTGCCCAGGCTGGTCTTGAATTCCTGAGCTCAGGTGACCACCACCCTCCTTGGCCTCCCAAAGTGCTGGTAGTACAGGTGTGAGCCACCACGCCCAGCCTCTGCTGTCTTTTTAACTGTCCCTTATAGCTGTAATTTCTAATCCACCTATCCTCCTCTGATATTTACATAAGTCTCAATATCCAGAGTTCATTTGCTTATTCATTCAAAGATGCTTATGGAGGGCCTGCTCTGTGCCAGGCAGTATTAAGTGCTGGAGCCATAACACTAGGCAGTCTTCTAAGGAGACCAGCCATTATGCAGCGCTGCTTCCACCAGTGAGCCCTCTAGGATTTCATGCAGAAGAGAAATCAGAATATTTTTTTACAATTCAAGGTGCTAAGAGGTTATTTATTTATTTATTTATTTTTTTTTTTTGAGACAGAGTTTCGCTCTTGTTACCCAGGCTGGAGTGCAATGGCACGATCTCGGCTCACCGCAACCTCCGCCTCCCGGGTTCAG
>NW_016110889.1:0-1672 GCF_001604975.1 Cebus imitator | reverse complement strand
TTCTGTTGGTTGCCAGTTCACTCTAATGATTGTTTCTTTTGCTGCACAGAATCTCTGGAGTTTAATTAGATCCCATTTGTCTATTTTGGCTTTTGTTGCCAATGCCTTTGGTGTTTTAGTCATGAAGTCCTTGCCTATGCCTATGTCCTGAATGGTTTTGCCATTTCTTCTAGGGTTTTTATGGTGTTAGGTCTTATGTTTAAGTCTTTAATCCATCTGGAGTTAATTTTAGTGTAAGGTGTCAGGAAGGGGTCCAGTTTCTGTTTTCTGCACATGGCTAGCCAGTTTTCCCAACACCATTTGTTAAACAGAGAATCCTTTCCCCCATTGCTTGTTTTTGTGAGGTTTGTCAAAGATCAGTTGGTTGTAGATGTGTGGCATTGCCTCCAAGGCCTCTGTTCTGCTCCATTGGTCTATGTCTCTGTTTTGATACCAGTACCATGCTGTTTTGATTACTGTAGCCTTGTAGTATAGTTTGAAGTGAGGTAGCATGATGCCTCCAGCTTTGTTCTTTTTGCTTAGGATTTCCTTGGCTCTGCAGGCTCTCTTTTGGTTTCATATGAAGTTTAAGGTGGTTTTTTCCAGTTCTGTGAAGAGACTCAGGTAGCTTGACAGGATAGCATGGAATCTGTAAATTACCTTGGGCAGTATGGCCATTTTTGTGATATTGATTCTTCCTGACCATAAGCATGGAATGTTTTTCTATCTGTTTATGTCCCCTCTTATTTCCTTGAGCAGTAGTTTGTAGTACTCCTTGAATAGGTCCTTTACATCCTTTATTAGTTGTATTACCCATTTTGACTGGTGTGCAATGGTATATCATTGTGGTTTTCATTTGCATTTTCAAATATTTAGGTACTTCATATCAACTTAGGTAATGCAAGGTATTTTCTTTAGTTTGAATTTAATCCACATCTTGGTGCTTCATACAAAAAGGCTTTAATGATTTTGTTTAACCATTTATAAACATATAAGATGGCCACCCTTGATCCAAACATGGTACTTTGTGTCATCCCATATGCCACAAATAACAAAATAATGTTGAAATGTGTATTACTTTGGACAGTAGCCAATTAATAATCATGGTCAATTAAATCAGAATGTGTTAGATAGGTAATGCTAAATGAGTTTGATATCACAAATAAATCAAATTGACAGATTTTGGAAGGTGTAAATTTTGTATCAACTTCTTTTGCAGAATATTAAAAATCAGAGACTGTTCGCAGGAACGCTTATGTGACATTTGGCAACACTAGCAAATTCACCACCAGTTTGGTTGAGATATAACCTTTAATATGCCAAAAAGAAATGCATTTATAATTCAGTGTGTACTGAAGTAAAAAAAATTAGAAACATTTTTGTTAAAAGTAAGTCTTACTATAGCTACTACTTAGCTACTGTATAGCTAAAGGCAGGCTTTTCTTGTATTTTATATTTCTGTATGTTTCGAAGTAAATAAACTAATCTCAAATGGACAAAGTTCTGCAAACAAGCAAATTTTCTTAATGCCATAGAGATGATGACAATCAGAATTCATAATTCAGAAATGATTTATTTTTTAAAAAATTGTTTTTCTTTTTTTTTTTAGTATCTTTTCAGATGTTAGTTGCATATATCCCCATGCAGTTTTAGAGAATAGACTATAAGAAACTGTAAGAAATAAGTAGCTAGA
>NW_016110888.1:0-1673 GCF_001604975.1 Cebus imitator | reverse complement strand
AAAAATTTTTTTTTCTTTGTCTTTGTCTGATTGGGTTAATTCCAAACCCTTGTCTTTGAGCTCTGAAATTCTTTCTTCTACTTGTTCTAGTCTATCATTGAAATTTTCCACTGCATTTTGTATTTCCCTAAGGTATCTTTCATTTCCAGAAGGTGTGATTGTTTTTTCTTTATGATATCTATTTCTCTGGAAAATTTCTCAGCCATATCCTGTATTGTTCTTTTTTTGAGATGGAGCCTCACTCTGTTGCCCAGGCTGAAGTGCAGTGGCACAATCTTAGCTTACTGTAACCTCCACTTTCCAGGTTCAGGTGATTCTCGTGCCTCAGCTTCCTGAGTAGCTGGAACCATAGGCATGTGCCACCACGCCTGGCTAATTTTTCATAGAACAGGCCTTCACAACGTTGGCCAGGACAGTCTTGAACTCCTGACTTCAAGTGATCTGCTCGCCTTGGCCTCCCAAAGTGCTGGGGTTACAGGCATAAGCCACTATGCCTGGCCTATTTTGTTTTGTTTTTGAGATAGAGTCCTGCTCTGTTGCCCAGGCTGGAGTGCAGTGGTACAATCTCGGCTCACTGAAACCTCTGCCTCCTGGGTTCAAGCGATTCTCCTGCCTCAGCCTCCTGAATAGCTGGGATTACAGACATGTGTCACCAAGCCCGGCTAATTTTTGTATTTTTAGTAGAGATGGGGTTTCACCATGTTGGTCAGGCTGGTCTTGAACTCCCAATCTCAGGTGATCAACCCACCTTGGCCTTCCAAAGTGTTGGGATTACAGGCATGAGCCACGCGCCCAGCCCTGTTTTTTACATTTAAGTTGCAATAATCAGCCCTCTGAATTCTTCATATGGCAACTGATTTCTTCTCGGTTTGGATCCATTGCTAAGGAGCTACTGTGATCTTTTGGGGGTGTTATAGAACCTTGTTTTTGTCATATTACCAGAATTACTTTTCTAATTCCTTCTCATTTGAGTAGACTGTTCCTTCAAATTGTTCTTGAATATATTTTTGATTGGACTGGTTTTTTTTTTTTTTTTTAATTTTTTTTTTTTTTTTTTTTTCTCTCACTCTTAAGGATCAGACTTGAATGTTTATTTTAGCCTAAATTGATTCTTGGTATTTGTAGGGTTAAAGGCTCTGTATGAATCCTTAAAGAGAGTCTTTTGTGTGCTGGCTTTCCCCAATGCTGGCTGTAGTAGTTATAATCTTGGTGTGTGGGTGAGTTCACTGTCTCCTACAGAGTTGGAATGGCAGGGATCTCTTGATCTCACTCTCACTCTCTTGTGGTGTACATTTTATTTATTTAATTTTTTCCTGGTGTTTTATTTCCTAAATGATTCCGGCTTCAGAGAAGGTATCTCTGGGAAGGCTCAAGTTGTGGCTAAGGCAGGTGAGTAGATGTAATACCCAATGGTAGGCCAAGGTCCCAGTCTTCATGAGGGTAACTGTGTGTGTATGTATGTGGGAAGCTCTCAATTATTAGATGTGTTGAGGATTTATCAGAGTGAAGAGTGGGAGCTACCTCAGCTCCAGTGCCAAGTTAGCAGGAAAGCTATTTACCTCACAGCCTCACTCCTGTCCTAGTGTTTCAGCTATTCAAATCAGACAGGCATCTCTTTTCATCTACAGAAATGTTGGTACTCCAAATAGGGAGTGATTGTGACTCTGCCTCTT
>NW_016110887.1:0-1674 GCF_001604975.1 Cebus imitator | reverse complement strand
AAAAAAAAAAAAAAAAAAACCTAGGTGTTTTCCCTGAACATAGATTGGAGTATATGAACTAGATATCTGAATTTGCTGATAACGTTTCATCTCACAAAAAGTGTACAGACTTAGAATTAAGTTCTGCAGCAGTTTTCTGTGATGAAATGCATATCCCTCAATGCTTGGACCTTACATCTGCTTTCTCTGCTCACTGATTATTAGCTGCTTGAGGAAAATGACCTCTGATTGTGTGAGAAGTGGTATTATCACATAGTAGGGTCTTGCTCTTCAAGAATCTAGGGCAGACTTTTAATGCTTTATGGTTCCTGCCTCAAGGGTTAGTAATTTGAATTTTATAGTCTATGTTGTAATTTGACTTACATCATGGTACCATATCATTATCCATTTATTTCAGTTTTTCCTAAAGTATAACGCGTATACTACCAGCACTGCTGGAGATGATTTTAAGTGGTACTGCAAAACGGCAATTTTAAATTTTGAGTCATGGTGAGAAAATTATCCTTTTATTTTCAATTTTAGTCCTTTTGGATTGCATCTGTAAAGTTTGATAACACCATATTATATTTGTTATATTTATGTTCTATATCTAGTGATAATAATAGTTTTGAATTCATGTTAGTGATTTAAAACAATTTTCCTTTAAAAATAAATCTCATCCAAATTTTAAAAGTCAGTTTAAAAGAATTAGGCAAATAATAAAGAATGCAGGGGCTACATCAGGATGGCAAAAATTGTGAAGGAGGAATAGGGATGGCTGAAGGTAAGGAAACACTTGTCAGTATTAGCATGGCATGCCAAAGAGATCATGAGTCTCTTTCTCTTATGGGGCAAATAGAACTGCAGATAGAAAAAACATGTCCAGAGACTTCATACTTTGACCAATTATTTTGTTAATTTGAGTTAACAAGAACTTAAATGTAAGATAGTTTTAGTACAATCATCACCAGCACCAGGACAGCACTGCAGACTAAGTGGACTGCCTACCAGTAGGGACATTGTCTCACCCTCTTCTAGAGGCTGGACTTCAAGTACATGATTGGGTTAATTGTCCACTGTCCAACCACGAGATGCTGATCAATGTTTGGTCCGTAGCTATGGCTTTGTTTCATAAAATCTAAAACTAATCTCGAGGCCTGCTGAAATGATGGCGTCAAATTGTGGTACTTCTGATTATGCCCTGAAAAGAGCCCTTTCTGGCAAGTGGTAACTCCAGAGTGCCTAAAAGTCCTCCTACTTAGTTATGAATGATTAGCCTTTTTTATTTGTTTGTAATACTTATATACACACACCAGAAGTGTGGCAGAAGGGAGTTTTTACCCATGTGGACTTCAGACTTGCCACAGTTAAGCCACTGTTCTCTCCTTTCTTGCTGCCTAATTTGGGCCCAAATTTAGCACTTTCTTTAGCAAACTGCCCCAGTGGCTGGACTTCATACATTACAGTAGGAGAGAGTTTCCTTGTCACTGCCATTGTTAAAATATCACAGGAGACATTCAGCAAAGAGAGCATGCCTCTGTGCTCACTGTACCTTAGGTTGGTCGGCTGGACAGTGTTGAGCCCAGAGCTTGCATTCTTGCTTTGCAAGTACATCCGCTTTCCCATTGTGAGCCTCCTCTCTGCCTTAACTTTTACCTTCTCTTTCTCTCTCTCTTTTTTTTTTTTTTTTTTTTT
>NW_016110886.1:0-1675 GCF_001604975.1 Cebus imitator | reverse complement strand
CGCCTGTAATCCAAGCACTTTGGAGGCCAAGGCAGGCGGATCACCTGAGGTCGGGAGTTCAAGACCAGCCCGACCAACATGGTGAAACCCCGTCTGAAAAAAAAAAAAATTATATAAATATATACATATATATATTTATATACAAATATATACATATGCACATATATATATGTATATATAAATATATACATATATATTTATATATAAATATATACATATATATTTATATATAAATATATATGTACATATATATACACACATCGTAAATATATATATGTACACATATATATTTACGATGAACACCAACACATGCCTCAGACTGTGGCAGACGCTGGGCATTTAGTAGTGGGCCAAGGGTGCCTGGTTTCTGCTGTGGGCGGAGGGTGGCGGGCGCTGTGGGAGGTGAGAGGTGGGTGGAGGATGGTGGGCACCGTGGGGGCTGAGAGGCCCAGCGATGCGGAGCCCCATTCAGTCTACATCCCGTGGAGACACAGCTGGCTCAGTTACGACAGGCCAAGGGGGTTTGTCCACAAAGAGACTGCTTTCCAAGGCTTGGGTGGGCGTAAGGTGGGTGTAGAACAGAACGAAACCCGGAGTGGTGACAGTGTGCACATCAGCACTGCAGCCAAGGGGCCAATAGGAGGAGAGGAAATGCACCTGGGGAGGGATGCAGTCAACCCGAGATGACCTCCCTGGAGAGAGCTGGGGTGGTTAACGCCGGCCTCCTTCCACAGCAGCACCCCCCAACCCCAGCCTGGACTACTACCTGGAACCCGGGTTCCTCCTCCTTCTTCCTCTTTTCTTCTTTTCTTGAAGATTAAACCTTTCTTCCCAACTGTAAAAGCCATGTCTGTTCATGGTAGAGGTCCTAGAAAATACTAAGCGTGGCAAGGAATAACTAAATATTCATCGCTGTCTCAACTGCCAGAAGGTGGCAATGGCTGAAACCTTGCCGTGTATTCCGTTAGCACCTTCTCTGTATGTAACCACGTGTACTGACATCTCAATTTTCAGATCATAGACACAACCTCGGTGGGCTTCCTTTTTAAATTATCAGTCCTACTAACATGGGCTTATAGTGCTCTGCTGGTATTTCAGCACATCAGTTTACTTGCTGACTACAGAGGCAAACTTGCCCTTTAATGAGAAAGTCAGCCTGTTCCTGGCTTGGTCCCCAAGGGGCCGACCCAGGCTGAGGGGACACAGCGAGTCCTCCCCTTACAAGCCAGCAGGGTCCGATCCGAGTAAACAACCCCCAGCTGTCTGCCGACGGGCAGGGCACACTTTCCTGCACTCTGCCAAAGTCAGTGTCTTGGAAAACAGGAGGGAGGGTGTTGGGAGACTGTTCTGGAATGAAAAAGATGGCAGAGACAGAGCCAAACACAGTACACAACCGTGACCAGATTCTGTGGACAAAAGCAAAGTGGAGGCCAGGCGAGGGGGCTCAGGCGGGCGAGGGGGCTCAGGCCTGTAATCTCAGCACTTTAAGAGGCTGAGGCAGGCAGATCACCTAAGGTCAGGCGTTTGAGACCAGCCTGACCAATGTGGCGGAACCCCATCTCTACTACAAGTACAAAAATGTTCTGGGTGTGGTAGCATGCCCTTGTGGTCCCAGCTACTTGGGAGGCTGAGGCCGAAGAATTGCTTGAACCTGGGAGGTGGAGGTTGCAGTGAG
>NW_016110885.1:0-1675 GCF_001604975.1 Cebus imitator | reverse complement strand
ATATATATATATATATATATAGACATGTTAAAAGTAAGTTCATGGAAAAATATGTGCCGGGCAAATGTTAATCATAAAGCTGATGTGGTTATATTAATACAAGCTAAAGTAGACTTTAAACCAAAATATATTATCAAGGATAAAGAAACATAATGATAAAAGAATTCATCAAGAAGCCATAAAAACCCTAAATGTGAATGCACCTAAAAACAGAGCTTAAAAATAAATCAAAAACTGAAAGATTTTATGGAGTACAAATAAATTTATAATTATAATTGAAGATTTCAAAACCTAACTCTCAGTAATTGATAGAACAAGGACATAATAATTAGTGATCATATAGAAAAATAACTATAATTTAACATTCAAAGAATACTCCAACAGTAGAATACCATTCTTTTAAAATACAGATAGATGATATATTAACCAAGACAGACCATATGCTGAGCCTTAAATTATGTTTCAATAATTTAAAACAATTTAAGAAATAAAGTTTATGTTGATTTTCCTTCTTATTAAAAATATATTTGAAAGAAGCCTCTCTCAATAAGCTTAAGACAGCCTACATCAGAAGACAAAATCCAGATAATACTATGTTATCAAATGAATTTTTTAATTATTATTCTCTTTTCTTTTTCCAAGTTATTTTACAAACTGTGTGATATCCCACAATTTATGAAAGAAGCCTCTCAGTGAGGAAAATGTTTCCAACCAATAAATCAAAAGATAAATGATCAAAACTCAAATCCTCTGAAAACCAGTTATAGGTATTGTGCTCATGTTATATCAAATGCAATAAATAATAAAATGTTCTGGCATATTTTTCATATCATTGAAGTATTTTAGGAAAATTTTATCAGTCATTTCAAAGTAAAGAAGGGTTCTGGTAAGGCAAATTCTTTTCTACTTCAAACGTTATTTATGAATACAACTCAAGGTAGTTTTTCATTGTTGTGCATAGAACTCTGCAGAAAATATTCCGTTTAAGGTAGATAGCAATCTATCAAAATAAACCTGGTCAGACTGTGACATAAATGCATATAAGGCTATCTAGGTATACAACCCTATTTTTTCACTAATCCAATGATAGTATAGTGCTACTAAATTTTTCTTATGTATAGTTCTTTTTGGTTTGGTTCTTGTTTTTATTTTAATGTGGAAGCTTCTGGCATTGACATTTAGTCTTGGACTGAGATAGGAAAGAATGAGGATAGTCTTTGATGTTCAAGAGGTATTGAAAAGGCATTGGTTATCAAGATATTGAAATGAAGTTGCTAAGGAGCCTGGAGAGCCAGCGGAAAGGCAGGGGGGGTGAAAGAATCAAGACACTGGCATCAATATAGAGGCTAGGAAATGATTTGGAAGTAGTGAGTACACGAAGGCTGAATCAGAGCCTAAAAGTCCTCATAGAACAAGTTAGAGAGGTTTGACAATCACGACAGAATGCAAAAGTAGAAAATAAGTGAAGAAAATAAGTTGCACGGATCAAGCTTCATACCCATAATTTGCATAGAACTCGAGATCATAAAATAGAATGTAGATTCCAGGAAGGAACCTCAGATGACAGGTCGGAAAGACCCAGAGTTAGGATTCAAAAACCTACCCACAGTAACTACATCTCAGCAAGCAGCACTCCCAAAAATTAAATTAGCTGAGATCCTATAGAACAGAATTA
>NW_016110884.1:0-1675 GCF_001604975.1 Cebus imitator | reverse complement strand
ATAGAGTACAGTGGCATGATCTTGGCTTACTGCAACCTCCGCCTCCTGCGTTCAAACAATTCTCCTGCCTCAGCCTCCCGAGTAGCTGGAACTACAGGCCCGCACCACCACGCCCAGCTAATTTTTGTATTTTAGTAGAGACGGGTTCCACCATGTTGGCTAGGATGGTCTTGATCTCTTGACCCTGTGATCCGCCCACCTCGGCCTCCCAAAGTGCTGGGATTACAGACCTGAGTCACCGTGCCCGGCCATATATATTTCTTATTTATTTATTTTTGAGATGGAGTCTCACTCTGTTGCCCAGGTTGGTGTGCAGCGGCATGATCTCAGCTCACTGCAACCTCTGCCTCCCAGGTTCAAGCGATTCTCCTGCCTCAGCCTCCCAAGTAGCTGGGACTACAGGTCCATGCCACCATGCCTGGCTACTTTTTGTAGTTTTAGTAGAGACAGGGTTTCACCATGTTGGCCAGGGTGGCCTCAAACTCCTGACCTCAGGTGATCTGCCCACCTGGGCCTCCCAAAATGCTGGGATTACAGGCATGAGCCACCACACCCAACCTTCATTTTTATTTTTATTTTTTATTTTTTTATTTTTTTATTTTTTTATTTATTTTGAGATGGAGTCTCGCCCTGTCACGCAGGCTGCAGTGCAGTGAGTGGCACAGTCTTGGCTCACTGCAACCTCCGCCTCCTGGTTCAAGTGATTCTCCTGCCTCAGCCTCCTGAGGAGCTGGGATTACAGGCACATGCCACCATGCCGGCTAATTTTTGTATTTTTAGTAGAGACAGGGTTTCACCATGTTGGTCAGGCTGGTCTTGAACTCCTGACCTTGTGATCCACCTGCCTCCACCTTCCAAAGTGCTGGGAATACAAGTTTGAGCCACTGTGCCCGGCCCATTTTTAATTAATTAATTTGATGGAATCTTGCTCAGTCGCCCAGGCTGGAGTGCAGTGACATGATCTCAGCTCACTGCAACCTCTGCCTCCCCAGCTCAAGCAGTTCTTTGCCTCAGCCTCCCAATTAGCTGAGATTACAGGCACCTGCCACCATGCCCAGTTAATTTTTATTTATTTATTATTTAATAGAGATGAGATCTTGCTCTGTTGCCCAGGCTGGTCTCAAACTGTTGGGCTTAAGTGATCCACCTGCCTCACTTGAGCTAGGGGCGGTGGCTCACGCATGTAATTCCAGCACTTTGGGAGGCCAAGGTGGTGGATCACTTGTGGTCAGGACTTTAAGACCAGCCTGGCAAACATGGTGAAACCCCGTCTCTACAAAAAAATACAAAAAATCAGCCAGGTGTGATAGTATGTGTCTGTAGTCCCAGCTACTCGGGAGGCTGAAGCAGGAGAATTGCTTGAACCCAGAAAGTGGAGGTTGCAGTGAGCCGAGATCGTGCTACTGCACTCCAGCCTGAGTGACAGAGCGACTCTGTCTCAAAACAAACAAATGAAAACAAACAACAAGAAAAAACAAAGTGCTGGGATTATGGGCATGAACCACTGTATCCGGTTTTAAAAAAAAAAAAAAGCTTAAAGGATAAGGTTATAAATAAATTTTTCTTGGGGCCGGGCGCGGTGGCTCAAGCCTGTAATCCCAGCACTTTGGGAGGCCGAGGCGGGTGGATCACGAGGTCAAGAGATCGAGACCATCCTGGTCAACATGGTGAAACC
>NW_016110883.1:0-1675 GCF_001604975.1 Cebus imitator | reverse complement strand
AAAAAAAAAAGAAAGAAAAGAAAAAGAAACCCACAAAATGTATTAGGTTTGGGACTGGAGGGAACTTCATTATTTTTAATGTCTCAGTAAAAGTTCTTTTTTTCCTTCTACATTTACCAGACTAATCCCAATAATGTCTTTTAAACAATTAATTCTAGTTTCAAAAGCATTCTACTGTGCAGTGTCCAGAATTAAGTGACCATTAGAAGGCATTAGCTTAGAAATGAGTGCCCTAATTACTTCTGAAAGTTAGCAATAAAGGAGAAAAAAAGACTAAATTTTAGAGACATTAGCATGCCTGCAGCCTCCTGGCTGCTTTTTGTATACCTTTCTGTCTTCCTACACAAAATGTCGCTCAGAGGAAAGCACTTTGGTGTTTGGATACCTGCCGACTGAATTTTGGAACAGGCAAAAGTTACTTCTTCTTGTCCCAACTCTGGAAAATAAAGCATATGAAAAGACATTAAAATGTGGACAGTTGACTTTAGATCAACGTCAGAGAATGCCATAAAACAGACGCATACAGATGGAGCATAAATGATGCCTATCTGATTGTGAAACCACAGAGTTTGGCTGCCCCTTAGAAAGGGTATTGTACACATGGCACTGCGGCAAACATGCTTGCTTCAGCCGCAGCTTCATGTCAATTTTCTGTCTGAGTTCAGAAGGCACAGCTGCTCGTGTAGGTCCACTGGCTATTCCGTTCCTAATTCTAGGTTTAACAGAGGCCCCACGTTTCTAACACATTCTCGTCTTGAGGTGAGGGTAGTTATTGTCATTAACCCTGCTCAAGGGAGAAGATGTGCAGGGCTCTGCGCGGATGGCTGATGGAACAGATTTCTCTCGATGGAATAGTTTTGTGCATCCTATGTGTAACCCACTTGCACATGTGAGAGGGAAGTGTTGGCAGGGCTCACAGCCTTAATGTTTGCTTTATAGGCAATTACTTACAGCTTCCATGTCCGCCCGTGGAAGTGCAGGTGTTCTTGAAAAGGGTTCTTGCACTGCGGGGGTGAAAGCTTCTCGTATGTACTGTTTCCCTCTTCCCCTCTGCTAGAATGCACGATCTTGGTTGTTGTAACCCTTAGGGGAATAAGATGGGATTATGAACGCTTTACGGGGGTAGGGCAGGGCTTGAACTACTTCAGACTGCTTTGTCAGGATGTTGAGGTTTAGGAACAGAAAGAAACAAGTCAGCTATTTTTTCCCCCTTGGATTTCACTCTAAATAATAGCAGCTACCATTTCTCAGGTCAATATATCTTTTGCATGTCTCTGTGCTGAGGAGAGGGCCTTTGAGGCCATGGACTTGAATGACTTTACTGGCAGGTCTGATTTGTGTTTCTTTCCCCCTTGTTGAAGTGGACAGTAGGAAGTTGGCAAAGAAAGGCAGTCTAGGCTGGGCGCCGTGGCTCACGCCTGTAATCCCAGCACTTTGGGAGGCCAAGGCGGGCAGATCACCTGAGGTCAGGAGTTCCAGACCAGCCTGGCTAACATGGTAAAGCCCGTCTCTACTAAAAATACAAAAATTAGACTGGCATGGTGGCCAGTGCCTCTAATCCCAGCTACTGAGGAGGCTGAGGCAGGAGAATCACTTGAACCCAAGAGGCGGAGGTTGCATTGAGCAGAGATTGCACCATTGCACTCCAGGCTGGGCGACTTTGTCTCAAAAAAAA
>NW_016110882.1:0-1676 GCF_001604975.1 Cebus imitator | reverse complement strand
TAGAAATAAACTCCAGTCAAAATATAGAGTACCATTTACAGTCAAGTTCATGTTCCGATAGATTTTATTTATTTATTTATTTTTTCCTGTGACAGGATCTCGCTCTTTCACCCAGGTTGGAGAGCAGTAGCACAATCATGGCTCACCACAGCCTTGAACTCCTGAGCTGAAGTGATTCTCCTGCCTCAGCCTCCCAAGTAGCTGGGAATCCAGGTACAATCCACTGTGCCCAGCTCAAATTCTCTTAATTTGGTGTGTTGTGGCTACTCTTGCTCATGGGAGGGTCTGGACACACCAACCCTTGCGGTGAAGAAAGAAAAGGGCAGTTTGAATCTCTTGGAATGAGTTTCTCTGGGTTTCCTTGGAGTCTGTGACTCTCGGTTGGCAGCACCACCACATTCCTCTGGTAACCGATTATGTCATCGCAAACAGAGATTTATGAGCCCCGATGCTAAAGAAACAGAAAGCAGGATGAATTATGAGAAGTTCCAGGTCTGTGAACACTTTCTCCAATAATTAGCCTAAGGTGGGGAGGAGGGAGAAATTAACCTCACTAAACTCCCATTTTATACGACCCAAATAATGCACTGCTAACATCTGAGTGAGCACAGAAATTCATCTTGAGGTGATCCAGTTTAAAACCCCATTTGTAAATTCAGTCTGAAAGGCTTCAAGCAAAAGGGATGAAGGGTTGGAAAACTCACAGCGGGGAGCCGACAGCCCCTCCTCCGGACACCCTGAGTGATTTAAGAGGGCCTCGGAGCCCTGATGGATACATCTCTGAGATAGCCCACAGGTATATATCAAATGGCTTTATGTTCCGAGAAGGAGGGGAGAGTTATCAGCACAGACACGAGCTTCAGTGCTTCCCTCATGCAAATATGAAAGAAGCAATCTGCAGAGACAACGATGTCTCTGCTGCCGCTGGCCATGGCAGTGCGTTTGCACGCCACCAAAAACAAGGATGGCACCCTTTACTTACATGCCATTACCTAGACAATTCTGCTGGCTATAACATGCAAGAAAACACACACCCCATGTTAATGTGTACCCTTTCTTAAAGAAACTGTTCGAGAGGAGGTGTCTTGGGGAAAAGATAATACAAATCTGTCTACCACCCAATATCTATTACATGTCTACCAGGTGACAGAAGTTACTGTGACCTGGTAAGGAATAAGTAAATAATATACAGGATAGGTCCAGCTCTCAAGAATCTTCCAGCCCAGCTCAGGAGATATGACACATGCATGCATGTGGGATCAATGACACCAGGCAGAGGAAAGCAAATCAATGCGCAAGGTGGAGATGGGAAATAGGATCCGAGCTCAAAATGGGAAGGCGCCTGAGGGCTGCAGGAATCAGGAAATGCTTCCAGAAGTTACTTTGGTGGAGAGGTTTCTGGTAGACGGGCAGAAGTGAATGCCCGCAGGGAGCCAAGAGTGGGATTGTGGATGACCCAGGAAGAGAAGCTGTGAAGGAGACGGAACCAGGTGGTGGAAAGCAAGAGAACAAACACGCACGGTGGTTTTGCGGAGAGTCACTTAAGAGGAAAATGCTCACGGTGGCTCACGCCTGTAATCCTAGCACTTTGGGAGGCTGAGATGGGTGGATCACCTGAGGTCAGGAGTTCAAGACCAGCCTGGCCATCATGGTGAAACCCCATCTTAAAAAAAAAA
>NW_016110881.1:0-1677 GCF_001604975.1 Cebus imitator | reverse complement strand
TTTTTTTTTTTTTTTTTTTTGTATTTTTGAATGTTACATGCTGACGTCAATGGCCTATGATTGCTGTGTGACCATCTGTTACCCACTTCTTTATAACATTGCCATGTCCCCTAAAGTGTGTTTCAGCCTTATGCTTGGTTCCTACTTCCTGTCCTTTTCTGGTGCCATGGCCTATACCAGATGCATGCTGAGGCTGACCTTCTGCAATGCAAACATCATCAGTCACAACTTCTGTGACATCCTCCCTGTGTTCCAGCTCTCCTGCACCAGCACCTACATCAATGAGCTGATGGTTTTCATTGTGGCAGCCATCAACATCAATGTGCCCCCTGTCACCTTATTTATTGCTTGTGGTGGCATCCTTTCCAGCATCCTCCCCATCAGTTCCAATGACAGAAGATCCAAAGCCTTTGGCAACTTGTAGTTCCCACATAATTGCTGTTTCTCTGCTCTTTGTGTTTAGTGCATTTATGTATCTCAAACCATCTTCTGCTTGGTCTATGGATGAGGGAAAATTCTTTTCTGTTTTTTATATGAATGTGCTTCCCATGATGAGCTCCTTAATCTACAGCTTATGAAGCAAAGATGTTAAATTAGCGGTGGGAAAAGCTCTGAGTAAGAGAAATGTTGTCAGAAACATATTTCTCTGTGCATGTAGTTACAGGATGGGGATTATCTATATTTTATTATAATAATTTAGGAGGAAATAGTTCTTTTTATTTGTTATCATGATGATGATTAGTTGAATATCATCCTGTTAATTTGTCTCCAATTTTTTATAATAGATTTTTTTCCCTTACGCTTGGCACATCTTTCCTTTTTTCATAATTTTTCCTGCTTAATAATAAAGTTTAAAAAGTTTTTCTTTTTTCATTGTCATTATGGACTTCCTTTTTTCTTTCTGAAAAGATGATTGGTTTCTCAAATGACCACATAAAGTAAAATAGGATGACAATGTTCCGCTGCATAAAGAATCTGACAATCTGTCTCTACTCTTGTCTTTCCATCCTCCACTGGGCAGCATCATACATTCTTTAAATGCCAGCATTTTCCAGACAGACAAAGTTCAACAACACCTTTGCAGTTTTAAATATTTCTTTTCGCGTTAATTTTACGTTTACCTTCGTGTATCCCAAATAGCTTATATAGATCATTAATGCACATTGATTGCATCTATGAGATGCTGAAACTAACAGATGCTAATGATTCACTTAAAGTCACACAATTTCCTTATAAAAAAGCCTAAAATAAGTTAATAGACTCTTGGTTTCAAGTCTACTACTCTTTCTGGTATACTTTATTATTTTGCTTCATTAAACATGAAATACTATATGAGAAAACATTTCTTTTGGACAGTTAAGTGCACTTTGCTTCTAGATGATATGTAAGTTAATCTCGGGATGGTTGTTGCTTTAGTTTTTGGTTTTGGGAAACAATCTGCGTTTTTGGGGCTGTGTGAAAGTGGAGATCTATTAAGCTGAGATAGTTGCAAATTGATTGGCTCAAGTAGGGATCTGATGTATTTTACAAAATCAAAAAGCATATTGAAATATTTTCTGGCGTTTATAATTCAGAGAATAGAAATGTGTCATTAAGGCATGAATCCAAAGAGACACATAGCCATTATACAAGAGGTCTCTGTGTGGGAATTATCAATGAGGATTTAGAAACCATCTG
>NW_016110880.1:0-1677 GCF_001604975.1 Cebus imitator | reverse complement strand
TTTTTTTTTTTTTTTTTTTTTTGAGAAAGAGTTTTGTTCTTATTGCCCAGGCTGGAGTGCAATGGCTTAATCTCCATCTTGGCTCACCACAACCTCTGCCTCCTGGGTTCAAGTGATTTTCCTATCTGAGCCTTCCAAGTAGCTGGGATTACAGGCATGCACCACCACACCCTACTAATTTTGTATTTTTAGTAGAGGCAGCGTTGCTCCAGTTGGTCAGGGTGGTCTTGAACTTGCGACCTCAGGTGATCTGCCTGCCTTGGCTCCCCAAAGTGGTGGGATTATAGGCATGAGCCACTGCACCCGGCAGTTACAGACATTTAAAAAAAAATTTACATTCATTATGACTAGTACATTAAAATTATATATACTTAGATATTTATATTTAATATCCAAAAAAATTTACTATAAAATTGTTATAGTAGATGTTAGTCTAAAATGCTTATTAATCTATCTAATAGGGATAACTCTAAGTAAGCATAATTTTAGTATCTTGTATTTCACTAACTTGGAATGCTGCTATTAGAGGACAAACACAGGTGACATGGCCACACAAAAACCATAATACCTCTTTAGTTAACTATGTTGCAAGCTCAAATATGTTCTAGTATATGAACAGAGAGGGATTCGAATTCATCTTCATCAGAAAGTGCTGGTGGAAGTTGTCAGGTGTATTTCACCATACATCTCCCATTCAGTGGCAAGGAGATGAGAGAGCAGCAGAGATGAAAAACCTTATAAAATTCTGCTGAGAATTAGCTGGGCATGGTGGCATGTGTCTGTAATCCCAGCTACTCCCAAGGCTGAGGCGGGAGAATCGCTTGAACCCAGGAGGCAGAGGTTGCAGCGAGCCGAGATCGCGCTACTGCACTACAGCCTGGGCGACAGAGCGAGACATCGTCTCAAAAAAAATAAAATGAACAGCCGGGCGCAGTGGCTCACGCCTGTAATCCCAGCCGAGGCCGAGGCGGGTGGATCACGAGGTCAAGAGATCAAGACCATCCTGGTCAACATGGTGAAACCCCGTCTCTACTAAAAATACAAAAAGTCAGCTGGGCATGGTGGCGTGTGCCTGTAATCCCAGCTACTCAGGAGGCTGAGGCAGGAGAATTGCCTGAACCCAGGAGACGGAGGTTGCGGTAAGCCGAGATCGCGCCATTGCACTCCAGCCTGGGTAACAAGAGCGAAACTCCGACTCAAAAAAAAAAAAAAAAAAAAAAAAAAAGGAGACTGAGGAAGGAGAATTGCCTGAACCCAGGAGACGGAGGTTGCGGTAAGCCGAGATTGCGCCATTGCACTCCAGCCTGGGTAACAAGAGCGAAACTCCGACTCAAAAAAAAAAAAAAAAAAAAGAAAAAAAGAAAACTTCTAAGTAAACAAAAATGGTGGGCCAGTCGCGATGGCTCACGCCTGTAATCCCAACACTTTGGGAGGCCGAGGTAGGTGGGTCACCTGAGGTTGGGAGTTCAAGACCAGCTTGACCAACATGGAGAAACCCTGTCTCTACTGAAACTACAAAATTAGCCAGGTGTGGTGGCTCACACCTATAATCCCAGCTACTTGGAAGGCTGAGGCAGGAAAATTACTTGAACTCTAGAGGTGGAGGTTGCGGTGAGCCGAGATCGAGCCACCACACTCCAGCCTGGGTAATAAGAGTGAA
The DNA here is from genome assembly GCF_001604975.1 of Cebus imitator. Lineage (NCBI taxonomy): Eukaryota > Metazoa > Chordata > Mammalia > Primates > Cebidae > Cebus > Cebus imitator. The sequence continues at coordinate 17 of NW_016110880.1, read as the reverse complement.
ACTCTGTCTTAAAAAAA
>NW_016110879.1:0-1677 GCF_001604975.1 Cebus imitator | reverse complement strand
TTTTTTTAAGACAGAGTTTCACTCTTATTACCCAGGCTGGAGTGTGGTGGCTCGATCTCGGCTCACCGCAACCTCCACCTCTAGAGTTCAAGTAATTTTCCTGCCTCAGCCTTCCAAGTAGCTGGGATTATAGGTGTGAGCCACCACACCTGGCTAATTTTGTAGTTTCAGTAGAGACAGGGTTTCTCCATGTTGGTCAAGCTGGTCTTGAACTCCCAACCTCAGGTGACCCACCTACCTCGGCCTCCCAAAGTGTTGGGATTACAGGCGTGAGCCATCGCGACTGGCCCACCATTTTTGTTTACTTAGAAGTTTTCTTTTTTTCTTTTTTTTTTTTTTTTTTTTGAGTCGGAGTTTCGCTCTTGTTACCCAGGCTGGAGTGCAATGGCGCAATCTCGGCTTACCGCAACCTCCGTCTCCTGGGTTCAGGCAATTCTCCTTCCTCAGTCTCCTTTTTTTTTTTTTTTTTTTTTTTTTTTGAGTCGGAGTTTCGCTCTTGTTACCCAGGCTGGAGTGCAATGGCGCGATCTCGGCTTACCGCAACCTCCGTCTCCTGGGTTCAGGCAATTCTCCTGCCTCAGCCTCCTGAGTAGCTGGGATTACAGGCACACGCCACCATGCCCAGCTGACTTTTTGTATTTTTAGTAGAGACGGGGTTTCACCATGTTGACCAGGATGGTCTTGATCTCTTGACCTCGTGATCCACCCGCCTCGGCCTCGGCTGGGATTACAGGCGTGAGCCACTGCGCCCGGCTGTTCATTTTATTTTTTTTGAGACGATGTCTCGCTCTGTCGCCCAGGCTGTAGTGCAGTAGCGTGATCTCGGCTCGCTGCAACCTCTGCCTCCTGGGTTCAAGCGATTCTCCCGCCTCAGCCTTGGGAGTAGCTGGGATTACAGACACATGCCACCATGCCCAGCTAATTCTCAGCAGAATTTTATAAGGTTTTTCATCTCTGCTGCTCTCTCATCTCCTTGCCACTGAATGGGAGATGTATGGTGAAATACACCTGACAACTTCCACCAGCACTTTCTGATGAAGATGAATTCGAATCCCTCTCTGTTCATATACTAGAACATATTTGAGCTTGCAACATAGTTAACTAAAGAGGTATTATGGTTTTTGTGTGGCCATGTCACCTGTGTTTGTCCTCTAATAGCAGCATTCCAAGTTAGTGAAATACAAGATACTAAAATTATGCTTACTTAGAGTTATCCCTATTAGATAGATTAATAAGCATTTTAGACTAACATCTACTATAACAATTTTATAGTAAATTTTTTTGGATATTAAATATAAATATCTAAGTATATATAATTTTAATGTACTAGTCATAATGAATGTAAATTTTTTTTTAAATGTCTGTAACTGCCGGGTGCAGTGGCTCATGCCTATAATCCCACCACTTTGGGGAGCCAAGGCAGGCAGATCACCTGAGGTCGCAAGTTCAAGACCACCCTGACCAACTGGAGCAACGCTGCCTCTACTAAAAATACAAAATTAGTAGGGTGTGGTGGTGCATGCCTGTAATCCCAGCTACTTGGAAGGCTCAGATAGGAAAATCACTTGAACCCAGGAGGCAGAGGTTGTGGTGAGCCAAGATGGAGATTAAGCCATTGCACTCCAGCCTGGGCAATAAGAACAAAACTCTTTCTCAAAAAAAAAAAAAAAAAAAAAA
>NW_016110878.1:0-1678 GCF_001604975.1 Cebus imitator | reverse complement strand
TTGAACTCCTGACCTCAGGTGATCCAACCACCTCGGCCTCCCAAAGTGCTAGGATTACAGGCGTGAGCCACTGCGCCCAGACTCAGTTGAAGTTTTAAAGCTGATTGAAAGCAAGCTTGTCCATCACAAGCCATCTTTGCCATCACATGGTGGCAGCCTTTCTAGAAATAAAGCTAATTCAGAGGAACCCCAAGCCAGGGATGGAGATAGATTCCTGATGACATCATTTGAGTATCTGGATCCAATCAGATCTACTCTTGGTTTTTTGTCATGTGAGTCAATAAATCCTCTTTATGCTTAATCCAATTTAAATTCAGTTTCAAAACATAAAACTCAGAGTCTTGGCTAACACCACCATCATTACCATAATCTGCATCACCATCCCTTCTCCTCCGTCTTGAAGTCAGAAGCAAAAGTCCACTTGCTTCCTGAAGCAGAACCTGAAGTGATTGCAACATTCAGCCAGGGGAGTGCCCACGGGAAGTTCAGCGTGGCAGTGTGGGGTGTGGTAGAGGAAGCTCTCAGGTGCTTCTGGAGTAGAGGTAACTCAAGGGCAGAGACCTGCCATTGAGACATCTGGCTGCCTCTTCCTGGAGCACTCATCTGTATTATTGCAGAACTCCCATTGCAAATGCTTTGTTAGGTAGAGACTAAAATCTCTACTAAATGCTCAGCTGGCACCCTGGAGGTGTATAATCAGGAATCATCATTCCTCTTTTTTTTTTTTTTTCTTTTTTTTAAGAGACGGGGGGCCAGGCGCAGTAGCTCACGCCTGTAATCCCAGCTACTCGGGAGGCTAAGGCAGGAGATTCGCTGGAACCCAGGAGGTGGAGGCTGCAGTGAGCCAAGATCACACTACCACACTCCAGCCTGGGCAACAGAGGAAGACTCTGTCTCAAAAAAAAAAAAAAAGTGCCAGGCGCAGTGGCGCATGCCTGTAGTCCCAGCTACTCGGGAGGCTGAGGCTGGAGGATCTCTTGAGCCCAGGAGTTCTGGGCTGTAGTGTGCTATGCTGATCGAGTGTCCGCGCTAAGTTCGGCATCAATATGGTGACCTCCCGGGAGAGGGGGACCACCAGGTTGCCTAAGGAGGGGTGAACCGGCCCGGGTCGGAAACGAAGCAGGTCAAAACTCCTGTGCTGATCAGTAGTGGGATTGCACCTGTGAATAGCCACTGCACTCCAGCCTGGGCAACATAGCAATACCCCGTCTCTTAAAAACAAAAAACAAAAATAAAAAAATCTTTCCCTAACTCTTTTGGGCATCCATGTTGCATTCCCATTGCCTATTTAATTCCCATACTTTTCGGGACATTTATTGAAAGAACCTGTCATGTAGCTTTGGAGTCTTTGGGAGCATAAACAACAGAATAGTCTTCTTCTAGATATAGGTTAAAATGGCCCCCCAAGGTATCAGGAGCCAAAAATTATTGGTTTTGTAAGTGGTATAAGATAGAGAAAAAATGTGAGAAAAAGTTAGCAAAATATTGAGGGTAGTCGAAGAATCACAAAGACCATTGTAGAAGAAGTTATGCAAGGCCGGGCGCGGTGGCTCACGCCTGTAATCCCAGCACTTTGGGAGGCAGAGGAGGGTGGATCACGAGGTCAAGAGATCGAGACCATCCTGGTCAACATGGTGAAACCCCGTCTCTACTAAAAATACAAAACATTAGCTGGGCA
>NW_016110877.1:0-1678 GCF_001604975.1 Cebus imitator | reverse complement strand
TGCCCAGCTAATGTTTTGTATTTTTAGTAGAGACGGGGTTTCACCATGTTGACCAGGATGGTCTCGATCTCTTGACCTCGTGATCCACCCTCCTCTGCCTCCCAAAGTGCTGGGATTACAGGCGTGAGCCACCGCGCCCGGCCTTGCATAACTTCTTCTACAATGGTCTTTGTGATTCTTCGACTACCCTCAATATTTTGCTAACTTTTTCTCACATTTTTTCTCTATCTTATACCACTTACAAAACCAATAATTTTTGGCTCCTGATACCTTGGGGGGCCATTTTAACCTATATCTAGAAGAAGACTATTCTGTTGTTTATGCTCCCAAAGACTCCAAAGCTACATGACAGGTTCTTTCAATAAATGTCCCGAAAAGTATGGGAATTAAATAGGCAATGGGAATGCAACATGGATGCCCAAAAGAGTTAGGGAAAGATTTTTTTATTTTTGTTTTTTGTTTTTAAGAGACGGGGTATTGCTATGTTGCCCAGGCTGGAGTGCAGTGGCTATTCACAGGTGCAATCCCACTACTGATCAGCACAGGAGTTTTGACCTGCTTCGTTTCCGACCCGGGCCGGTTCACCCCTCCTTAGGCAACCTGGTGGTCCCCCTCTCCCGGGAGGTCACCATATTGATGCCGAACTTAGCGCGGACACTCGATCAGCATAGCACACTACAGCCCAGAACTCCTGGGCTCAAGAGATCCTCCAGCCTCAGCCTCCCGAGTAGCTGGGACTACAGGCATGCGCCACTGCGCCTGGCACTTTTTTTTTTTTTTTGAGACAGAGTCTTCCTCTGTTGCCCAGGCTGGAGTGTGGTAGTGTGATCTTGGCTCACTGCAGCCTCCACCTCCTGGGTTCCAGCGAATCTCCTGCCTTAGCCTCCCGAGTAGCTGGGATTACAGGCGTGAGCTACTGCGCCTGGCCCCCCGTCTCTTAAAAAAAAAAAAAAAAAAAAAAAAGAGGAATGATGATTCCTGATTATACACCTCCAGGGTGCCAGCTGAGCATTTAGTAGAGATTTTAGTCTCTACCTAACAAAGCATTTGCAATGGGAGTTCTGCAATAATACAGATGAGTGCTCCAGGAAGAGGCAGCCAGATGTCTCAATGGCAGGTCTCTGCCCTTGAGTTACCTCTACTCCAGAAGCACCTGAGAGCTTCCTCTACCACACCCCACACTGCCACGCTGAACTTCCCGTGGGCACTCCCCTGGCTGAATGTTGCAATCACTTCAGGTTCTGCTTCAGGAAGCAAGTGGACTTTTGCTTCTGACTTCAAGACGGAGGAGAAGGGATGGTGATGCAGATTATGGTAATGATGGTGGTGTTAGCCAAGACTCTGAGTTTTATGTTTTGAAACTGAATTTAAATTGGATTAAGCATAAAGAGGATTTATTGACTCACATGACAAAAAACCAAGAGTAGATCTGATTGGATCCAGATACTCAAATGATGTCATCAGGAATCTATCTCCATCCCTGGCTTGGGGTTCCTCTGAATTAGCTTTATTTCTAGAAAGGCTGCCACCATGTGATGGCAAAGATGGCTTGTGATGGACAAGCTTGCTTTCAATCAGCTTTAAAACTTCAACTGAGTCTGGGCGCAGTGGCTCACGCCTGTAATCCTAGCACTTTGGGAGGCCGAGGTGGTTGGATCACCTGAGGTCAGGAGTTCAA
>NW_016110876.1:0-1678 GCF_001604975.1 Cebus imitator | reverse complement strand
ATCTCGGCTCACCGCAACCTCCGCCTCCTGGGCTCAAGCCATTCTCCTGCCTCAGCCTCCCGAGTAGCTGGGATTACAGGCACGCACCACCATGCCCAGCTAATTTTTGTATTTTTGGTAGAGACGGGGTTTCACCATGTTGATCAGGACGGTCTCGATCTCTTGACCTCGTGATCCACCCACCTCGGCCTCCCAAAGTGCTGGGATTATAGGCATGAGCCACCGCGCCCGGCCCATTGTCTACATTTTTAGCAAACAGCCCAAGAGATTATGATATACGTGACCTGTTCACCACACTTTAAGGAACATTGGTATTTTCATGTGACAAAAGATAGAAACTAAAATGCTGATGAACACTAACATTCAGTGGGAAGCTTGCGTAAAATGAGCCAGATGAGATGGAATGACGAAGCAGGCAGGAGGGGCCAAGTACGGTGGCTCACGCCTGTAATCCCAGCACTTTGGGGGCCTAAGGTAGGCAGATCACTTGAGCTTAGGAGTTCAAGATCAGTCTTGACAACATGGTAAAACTCCATCTCTACAAAAAATACAAAAATTAATCAGGCATAATGGCATGCGCCTGTGGTCCCAGCTACGTGGGAGACTGAGGTGAAAGGATTTATTGAGCCTAGGAGGCAGAGGGTGCAGTGAGCTGAGATCGCACCACTGCACTCCAGCCCAAGTGACATACCGAAACCCTGCCTCAAAATAAATAAATAAATAAATAAATAAATAAATAAATAAATAAATAAATAAAATAGGAGGAATACTGGAGCAAGTGCATGGGGCATGAATTCTTTCTCCCTTTCATACACATACACTCTCTCTTCATCTCAAGTTATGAGTACAGGTAAGGCACTCACTTTAGTTCCTTGTACTTTCTTCCTTTACCCAGGTAACCACTACTCTGTGAGGTTGAGGTATATTCTAACAGTAGGTTTTATTTTTGTATTTGAAAAAAAAATGAAATATGATTTACGTTTAGCAAAATTCACAGATCTGAAAGTACAGTTCAACTAGTTTTTACAAATGCATTCACTCAGGTAACCCAAATCATTTGGGTTATGATGTGAACATTTCCATCATCCCAGAGAGTTCCTTCATGCCCTGTCCCAGTTAATCCCATGTCCTTCCCACTGAAGAACACGTGTAAATTATATCTTAATAAAGTTGTTTACCTACATATTTACATATACCTACATACATATATATGAGATGGGGTCAACGTCATCAATACCTTCATATAGCCAAGACAATTTTTTAAAATAAAGAGAACAAACTTTACCCATAAGATACCAAGTCATACTATAAAGCTATAATAATTAAATAAGTGTGGGGCTGATTTGGGATTAGGTGAGCAAATCACTAGTGCCCAGAAACTAACCCACACATTTGTGGAAATTTGGTTTATGATAGACATAATGTTTCAAATCAATAGGGAAAGAAGACTGACTCCTCTATAAATGAGACTGAGACAATTTGCTATCTATCTGGAAAAAGGTAAATTTATACCTTCTACCACACACACACACAAATTTTGGAAGGGATGGATTAAATTATTATATGTATAAAACCCAACTAAAAAAAAAATAAATAAAAATAAAAATAAAAATAAAACCCAACTAAAGGCCGGGCGCGGTGGCTCAAGCCTGTAATCCCAGCACTTTGGGAGGCCGAG
>NW_016110875.1:0-1679 GCF_001604975.1 Cebus imitator | reverse complement strand
CATGTTGACCAGGATGGTCTCGATCTCTTGACCTCGTGATCCACCCGCCTCGGCCTCCCAAAGTGCTGGGATTACAGGCTTGAGCCACCGCGCCCAGCCCAGCCAGAGATTTCTTAATTTTCCTAATTTTAAATTAAGAAATGGTGGCAGCTGGGCATGGTGGTTCACACCTGTAATCCCAGCACCTTGGGAGGCTGAGGTGGGAGGATCACTTGAGGTCAGGAGTTTGAGACCAGCCTGGTCAACATGGTGAAATCCCGTCTCTACTAAAAATTAGCTGGGCATGGTGATACATGCTTGTAATCCCAGCTACTCAGAAGGTTGAGGCAGAGGAATTGCTTGAACCAAGGAAGCCAGAGGTTGCAGTGGGCTGAGATTGCACCACTACATTCCAGCCTGGGCGACAGAGTGAGACACTGTTTCAAAAAGGAAAAAAAAAAAGAAATGGTGGCTCACGCCTGTAATCCCAATACTTTGGGAAACCCCGGCAGGAGGATTGTTTGAGGCCAGGAGTTCAAGACCAGCCTAGGCAATATAGTTAGACCCTGTCTCTACAAAAAATACAAAAAATTAGTTGGGCATGGTAGTGCATGCCTGTAGTCAATCCCAGCTACTCAGGAGACTGAGGCAGAGGATCACTTGAGCCCAGGAGGTGGAGCTGCTATGAGAAAAGTGAAAATTTACTGAAGTTTATCAGCCTCTTCATCAAGCTTTCCCCTGGATGCTGAATATGTTCTACTAGACCAGATTTCCAAAGTGGTTGCTTCAGTTCGTTTCAACCAGCTCAGTTGTTGCCATTGAGAGATGGATTCCCGAGCTTTCTACTCTTCCATCTTCCTTGACATGACTTTTTTTTTTTTTAGAAACAGAGCCTCACTCTGTCACCCAGGCTAGAGTGCAGTGGCGTGATCACAGCTCACTGCAGCCTTGGCCTCCCAGGTTCAAGTGATCCTCCCACATCAGCTTCCTGAGTAGATGGCCCATGAAAACTTAAGACTTCTTCCAGCCCTCTGCAGTAACATGTTAGCAGTCACAGCAGAAAGGTAGCAGCAGAGTCTTTGAGGTCTCTTGTAGTTGTAAGGGTCTTGCCATCAGAACACAGAGGAGACAGGGCAAAGCTGTCACTGAGGATTCAACAACTATTTCTGTGTCTTAAGGCTCTGACTTTAGAGCCACCATGCCTAGGCTGGGCATGGTGGCTCACACCTGTAATTCCAGCACTTTGATCCCAGCTACCCAGGAGGCTGAGGCAGAGGATCAGATCACCTGAGCCCAGGAGGTCAAGGCTGCAGTGAGCTGTGATCACATCACTGCACTCCAGCCTGGGCAACAGAGTGAGAACCTATCAAAAAAAAAAAAAAAAAAAAAAGAAAGAAAGGAAGAAAAAATAGACTATGCTGGTGCTGCCTAATGCCTAGTTAAAAGAAGGGCTTTTGCTAAAAGCAAACAGACCGGGCCAGGTACGGTGGCTCACGCCTGTAATCCCAGCACTTTGGGAGGCCGAGGCGGGTGGATCACGAGGTCAAGAGATCGAGACCATCCTGGTCAACATGGTGAAACCCCGTCTCTAGTAAAAATACAAAAAATCAGCTGGGCATGGTGGCGCATGCCTGTAATCCCAGCTACTCAGGAGGCTGAGGCAGGAGAATTGCCTGAACCCAGGAGGCGGAGGTTGCGGT
>NW_016110874.1:0-1679 GCF_001604975.1 Cebus imitator | reverse complement strand
GCCTTCAATTAAATTGCAGAGTTCTGATGGAGAGATATTTGAAGTTGATGTGGAAATTGCCAAACAATCTGTGACTATCAAGACCATGTTGGAAGGTAAGTTAATTGGAAAACCTGGGTGGGAGGAAATGTGTAGTTTGAGATAATTTGTGACTATCAAATTTATATGAGCAGCAAGCTGTCATAAGGTGCGAGAGTATGAACATGTAAAATTTACATTTTTTTCTTTAAAGTATAAACTACACTTTTCTGATACAGGTCATCTTTTCTGCATTGTCTGAATTAGTGAGGTTTTTTTTTTCTTCCCTCATTAAATGAATAAAATCATAAGATAAAAAACATTGAAGTCATTGCCAAGCCTTAGGCTGTGGCTGATTTGTGTTCAAGTAAATTTGGATTAACAGGCTATAGTGATAGAAATTAAAACTTTTGGAAAAGAGATAGCTTCCTATAATGGTAACTGAATAGAATACCTTATTTCAGTGGAGGGAATGAGCTCTGTGGATTGCTGTGTAGATTCTATTTATTTCTTTATTTATTTGGGACTGAGTCTCACTCTTGTTCAGACTGGAGTGCAGTGGTACAATCATGGCTCACTGCAGCTTCAACCTTCTGGGTTCAAGCAATCCTTGCACCTCAGCCTTCCAAGTAGCTGGGACTCACAGGTACGTGCCACCACAGCTAGCTGGTTTGTTTTTTTTTTTTTTTTTTTTTTTTTTTGGTTTTTTTTTTTTTTTTTTTTTTTTTTTTTTTTTTTTTTTTATATTTTGTAGGTGTTAATATTTGTTGGACTTTTAATTTTAAATGCCTTTTTTTTTTTTGCCAGAACTTAAGTCCTTTGAAATTAATTGCTTAACTTTTTATGTAAGATTATATTTTTTTCCTAATGACTCATAATTAACCTGAGTTAATGCATGCATTTTCAGAGCAAGTAATAGGTTGTTATTATGGAGATCTTGCTGAGAGATTTCAAAGATGGTTACCTGGACAGTCAGAACTGAAAGATAAAAAGGGCCCTGAATTTAAGCTTCTTACTAGATTTAGGGAATTGTACTCACATCTGCTTATCTTTAAATCATTTTATTCTCTTGTATATGGTCTTGCATTGCCTCAGACATAAATGAGCATATTCTGATCTACTCTTGGGATCTGAACTCATTTTCACAGGTAGGTTTCACTGCAGGGGAAATTTCTATTTTATTTGGTAGCCTTGTTTATTTTGAACTGACCTTCCTTAGGTTTGCATGTGGTTAATTGTGGCAGTTAACTATTCAAATGGACTAGTTAAGTATTCAGTGGGAGACGAAAGGCAAGCAGAAAGCAAATAAGTATGTTTTATTAAACTTATACCAATAGTGAGTTCAGTGGGGCAGGCCTTAAAAGCTGCTGTTCCTAGTATGAAAAAAATTCATAGAAATACTTGAAGGCTAACCTGTGAATAACTATTGACAGCAGTGCTTTACAGGGTTATATATTGTAGGTCCTTAAAACTTTATGATCAACAAGTTTAAGGCCTCTGATGGACTGTAGTTCATGAAATATATAGAACTCTCAAAATTTACATTTAATATACTTTTTTTTAGATGCCTTCAATTAAATTGCAGAGTTCTGATGGAGAGATATTTGAAGTTGATGTGGAAATTGCCAAACAATCTGTGACTATCAAGACCATGTTGGAAG
>NW_016110873.1:0-1679 GCF_001604975.1 Cebus imitator | reverse complement strand
GGTTATTATGATAATGTGACTGCTCCTCACCCCACCCTACCACCTTAACTACTCTTCCCCACCCGCCACTGTGACTGAACTGATGGTAATGTACACTCCCTGCCCCTGCCCCCACCACTGTAACTGATCTTACTCTGTAACTTTCCACTGCCCACCCCAAACCTACAAAACCAACTCCTATCCCACTGCCCTTTGCTAATACCCTTTTCAGCCTTAGCCCACCTGCACCCAGGTGAATAAACAGCCATGTTCCTCCCACAAAGCCTGTTTGGGGGGGGTCTCTTCATTGGAGGCGTGCGTTTTTAACAGCCCCCACCACCAGGAACATCAGCATTGGGGTGGGGGGAAGGGGAGGTGAGAAACACGTGTTCATTGCGTGCAGCTGCTGAAGTTTTGGAATTTTTTTTGTTATGTTATTCCAGCCAAGCCACTGGCCATTTATTATAAAGACATTTACAAAGCAAAAATAAAATATAAAAAGGAAGGAAGAAAAAAAAAGTAAGGTAAGCCTTAGTTAATCTCTTAGGTAATCTCTCAGGAATAAACATTGAAAATAAAGATTTTAGTGGCTGAGCCCAGGGGCACATGCCTGAAATCACAGCACTTTGGGGGCTGAGAAGGGTGGATCACCTGAGGCCAGGAGTTCAAGACCAGCCTGGGCAACATGGCAAAATCCTGTGTCTACTAAAACTACAAAAAATTAGCTGGGCGTGGTGGCACATGCCTGTAATCCCAGCTATTCAGCAGAATTGTTTGAACCTGGGAGGTGGAGGTTGCAGTGAGCCAAGGTCACGTCACTGTACTCCAGCCTGGGCAATGTAGCGAGACCCTGTCTCAAAAAAAAAAAAAAAAAAAGCATAGGCTAAAATAAGGGAAATGTATTAATGTTACATTAGCTCAATGTGCTGAAATAGGTTTGAAATCCACGTATCAAAATGAGAAACTGAAAAAAGAAGATAACGACACAAAACTTTGGGTAAAAATCGACAATTCCATGAATGTAAAAAGCTTGAGAGAGCAAGAACAAGAATAAAAAGTGAACATCCAGAGGCAGAACCTTCGGTAAGTGGAGGGCGCGAGCCGACATGAAGGTGGGGGGCCGGGCAGGCGGCTCATTCCTGGAGGCACTCAGCACACACCAGTGTCCAAAGCGCAGAAAAACCACCAATCGCAGAGGTTCTTCTCTTTTTTTTTGAGACAGCGTCTCACCCTGTCACCCAGGCTGGAGCGTAGTGGAGCAGTCTTGGCTCCCTGCAGCCTTGACCTCCTGGGCTCCGTGATCCCCCTGCCTTGGCCTCCTGAGTAGCTGGGATGACAGGTGCACACCACCACGCTTGGCTGATTTTGGTGTTTTTGTAGGTATGGCATTTCCCTCTGTTTCCCAGGCTGTTCTCAAACTCCTGGGCTCAGGTGACCCATTTGCCTTGGCCTCCCAAAGCTCTGGGATTGTCGGTGTGTGCCACCACTCTCCACCAATAGCATATTTTCAAAGAATTAAACGAAAAGAGCCAGGGTCAAGGGACATAAGAAAGGAATATCAACCGCAGCAGAGGCAGAAGACCTGAACTAGAAGGTAAAATAGACAGAAAAGAAAAAGCTCGCACCCTCTTCACGAAGGCCACGGTGTCAGAGCGTCCTCTGGGAGGCCCAAGCCTGTCTCCACAGCAGGATGGGTTTGC
>NW_016110872.1:0-1679 GCF_001604975.1 Cebus imitator | reverse complement strand
GATCTCTTGACCTTGTGATCCACCCGCCTCGGCCTCCCAAAGTGCTGGGATTACAGGCTTGAGCCACCGTGCCCGGCCCAGGCCTGCTTTTTAAAGCTAGTTAACTTTTAGTAGTTTTTAATACAGTGAGAAACTATTGCAAGTGGAGGGTTTTTAAGATATGACCCACTGTGACTTTCACATAGTCTGGACTGAACATGGTGTGAGATGGCTGCTGTGGAAACATAACGTCTACCTTATTCCTTTGGTAGGTGGAACAGTTGCAGCACACCCATGAGGAACACAGATTTTGTGTATGTGTGATGGTGTTGGCTCTTTTCTTAGGGAGAAGGGTGCAGTTATACTATGGTTGGCATTCTGTGGCATGTTTGCATGTAGGTTATTTTCCATTGTCACGGGGCTGGCTGCTGTCTCTAAGCCCTCCTTGCTTCCTGAAAAATCTGCTATTGACTATCAGTGATGGTGGCTGGTAAATGTCTCTACCCTCACCATTCACAAGACTAAGACCAAACAGGCAGCTTTCTTACCCAACCTTCATCTTGCCATACAGACTAAAACTTCGTAAGCCACTTTGAAAGGATTGCCACTCCTGGTATATACCAAACTCTTTCTGAATTTGTTTTCCGCTGTTGCTGAGGAGGTCAGAACCGGTTCTAACTGCTAGTCTTTTAAAATTAGGAAAATACTAGATTTTGGTGCTTAACCTGTGCATGTGATGTAGCTGTAATACTACTTTGGTCTCTAATTGTTTAGTAAGTATTGCTTCATGTGCTTTCTTAGAACAAATTAGAGCAAAGCTTTTAAAACATAATTTGTTTCTATTGTTATGTAATTAATCTTGACTATTTAGCTTTACAATCTAAGTTTAATATTTCTCTGGAGTATTATACATTATATGTTTATTATAAAATATTTATAATTTTCATTAGAAGAATAGCATGTCATGTCGCCTGGCATTTTAGTCCTACTCTTAAATGAAGAGATTGGCATCTTATAATTTAGGAAACTAATCTTTTTTTTTCTTTCCCATAGACCTCCACAATCTAAATTGCTTCGTGAAGATAAGAACCATAACATGTATGTTGCAGGGTGTACGGAAGTAGAAGTGAAATCTACTGATGAGGCTTTTGAAGTTTTCTGGAGAGGTTAGAAACACTACAACTAGAAAAATATAGAATGATAAATATCACCTAGAGTTGCTACTAAATTTGATAGCAATCTTTTTTGACTTCCTAGAAAGCATGTGTAATGAAATGACCAAGTTCGGGTTTGATCAGTGATTTCTCTGTTGTCACAGGCCAGAAAAAGAGACGTATTGCTAATACCCATTTGAATCGTGAGTCCAGCCGTTCCCACAGCGTGTTCAACATTAAATTAGTTCAGGCTCCCTTGGATGCAGATGGAGACAATGTCTTACAGGTAAAGTTGTAGTATGTAGAGTTTTTCTGGTTCTAACTCTATCCTTAATTTTTGGAATTAGAGTAATCCAGCCAACATGGCAAAACCCCGTCTCTAGTAAAATTAAAAAAATCAGCCGGGCATGGTGATGCACTCCTGTAATCCCAGCTACTTGTGTGGCTGAGGCAGGAGGATCACTTGAACCTCGGACCTGGAGGTGTGGTGACCTGAGGTCGCACCACTGCACTCCAGCCTGGGTGACAGAGTGAGACCCTGTCTTG
>NW_016110871.1:0-1679 GCF_001604975.1 Cebus imitator | reverse complement strand
GCGGTGAGCCGAGATCGCGCCATTGCACTCCAGCCTGGGTAACAAGAGTGAAACTCTGTCTCAAAAAAAAAAATAATAATAATAATAATAATGATAATAATAATAATAATAAAACATAGAAGATGCACGTTGTCTTCTTACAAGGGGATTCAAACTAGAAAAACACAGGCTAAATATGATGTGCTCATGACAAAATAAATAAACAGTCCTTCACTGACACAGACTGGCAGCCCCAGAAAAAAACAGTTCTACCAAGGACCCTTTCTCATTAGCAGGCTCTTTTTCTTCTTTTTCCTTTTTCTGAGACAAAGTCTCACTCTGTCATCCAGGCTGGAGTGCAGTGGCACAACCTTGGCTCACTGCTGCCTCGAACTCCCTGGCTCCTTCCTGCCTTAGCCTCCTGAGTAGCTGGGACTACAAGCATGTGCTTTTATGCCTGGCTAATTTTTGTATTTTCTGTAGAGACAGGGTTTCACATGTTGCCCAGGCTGATCTTGAACTCCTGTGCTCAAGTGATCTGCCCACCTTGGCCTCTCAAAGTGCTAGGATTACAGGTGTGAGCCACCATGCCTGGCCTCAATGGCAAGTTCTTACAAGGGTGTTTTGAATAGACTCGTGGCAGGAAAAGTGGCAGGAGAACTTGTGGCAGGAAAAGTTAGCAACACGCATGTCCACTCAGGCAGTCTGCAAAGTAAAATACTTCCATCCAAAGTTCTGATACTATCCTCATAACCAAGAAGCATATGACCTATTACCTAGAGAAATAGTATGCAATGTGGTAGCCACCAACTGTATGTGACTACTTAAATTGTTCCTAGTCACATATTTTACACTTTCGATTACAGAAATATTCAAGCACCTATGAAATAGACAGGATGGTATCATGAATGTCCCCATGCCCCTCACCAGCTTCAACAATGATCAGCTCATGGCTTCACAGCTCCTCTATATCTGCACTACTTTTCCTCTGCTCCCACACTGGCATTTTTGTTTGTTGGCTTATTACAACTTTATTAAGACATTTCACATATCACAAAATTAACCCATTTCAGGTACATAATTCTGTGATTTCTAATAACTTTACCAAGTGTTGAAACCATTGCCATAGTCACTTTTAGGACATTGCCATCCTTCCAGTCATGTCACTCATGTCCTTTTTACAGCTAATGCCCATTCCCACCTCCCATCACAGGCAAACATTATTAAAAATTTAAATAAAATAGAATTTAAAATTCAGTTCCTCGGTTTCTAGCCACATTTCAATTGCTCCACTGGGCTAGTGGCTACTATACAGGGCAGAGCAGACGCAGAATATTCCCCACCCCACAGCAGAAAGTTCTACTGGACAACACTGAACTAGAACGATCATGATTAGAAATGCAAGACTTAGACTGGGTGCAGTGACTCGTGCCTGTAATCCCAGCATTTTGGGAGGTTGAGGCAGGCGAATCACAAGGTCAGGAGTTCAAGACCAGCCTGGCCAATATGGTGAAACCCTGTCTCTACTAAAAAATACAAAAATTAGCCAGGCCTGGTGGCACACGCCTGTAGTCCCAGCTACTTGAGAGGCTGAGGCAGGAGAATCCCTGGAATCCAAGAGGCAGAGGTTCCAGTGAGCCAAGATCATGCCACTGCACTCCAGGCTGGGTGACAGAGTGAGACTTTGTCTCAAAAAAAAA
>NW_016110870.1:3885-5353 GCF_001604975.1 Cebus imitator | reverse complement strand
AATACATGGGAAAACTAAATGAAAACAAAAAAATAGCATCAGGTTTACAAGACTTCCCAAAATATATGTTCACACATGTTTTCAGGGGATATACACAAACAATTTTGATCAACTTGATACCTTGAAAAGAGCCCTTGTGGGACACAATGATATTGGTAAGTGGCAAGTAAAAGATGAGTTTTCAGTGACATTAAGGAAACAAATCAACCCATAGAGAGAGGAAGAGCTTTGCACATAGGGATATGAAATGGCCTTAAGTGTAATGAAAAGCCAAGATGCTGCCTGAGTCAGAGGAAAAAAAAAATCAACATAATAATGGGATACATTGAGGAGAATACTGAGCCAGGGAAGAAAATATTTTTAAAAATAAATTATTCATTAACTTTTCAGTACATATAGAAAAAAATGCAGAACCCAGAAGATGCCGTGGCAGTCTAAAATTTTGATATCTTTTATTTGTGGAAAAGCCTTAAGATCTGTTTTAACTAGAGAAGGGTGACTTCCTGACTACCACTAAGAAAATGTAACCTTGTGGGAAGCTGTCTCTACCTTGATGATTTTATACATACAAGATGAACAACAAGGAATATGCTTAGATGTATGGAGAAAGAGGTGAGTCTGCAGCACTGTTACAAGGGGCACAAATACTGAGAGACTGCTGAGGAAATGGTCCCCATCATTGACTCTCAGGTGAGACCAGGGGGCCTTGGGTTTCAGCACAGCCTGGGCAATTGGAATGCAGGGCTCCTGAGATTCCATGACACCCCCACCTTCGAATTCTGTTATTGCAACTGCAGACGGTTACCTGGAACACTGGCTCTGACCTCCCTCAGTCTTGTCAGAGGCAGAGCTACAGGCAGTGCCTTCGGCTCTGAGCTCAGGCATCCTAAACGCTATTTTTGCTGTTAAGGATTCTAAAGTGCTGTGGGGTGTTGATTAAGTTCTTCACAACCGTAAGTCAACAATACCAGGTGTGGTCCTCCCTCAGTCCTGACTAAGCCTAGTTGATTTCACTAGTTTTTGATCCATCATGTGCTTGGGTTTCTTCTCCCCAGTGCCTGTTTGAACTCTCCTGGCACAAACATCAGCATGGTGGTGACTGCCACACATTTGTCCCATGACAGGGCAGAGATGAAAATCCTAGAAATCAACCAGGAATTGCGCTCCCAGCTGGCAGAGAGCCAACAGCAGTTTGAAGACCTCAAGGAGAAATTTCTTATAAGTCAGGCTACTGCCTACTCTCTGGCCAAGCAACTAAAGAAATATGGTAAGCTTTATAGATTCACCATCACGAAAGTGATGAATCAGCACCCGTCTTCTCTCTGAGACACTGAACAGCCACTTCATCAAAATTAATTTCATCCTTTCCTTAGTTCTAGGAAAACAGAAATGGGTATTTTAACTTGATTGTGTTAAGGATGGAAAACAGAGGCACAACGTACTTAGCAACTGTTCCACATTAGCAGTC
>NW_016110870.1:0-1680 GCF_001604975.1 Cebus imitator | reverse complement strand
TCTCTGCTATCTCACCGTAGGCAATATAAAGCCCTGATTCACTCTCAGGCAAAAGAGCTGACCCAGTTATGGGAGAAGTTACGGGAAGGGAGAGATGCCTCCAGCTCACTGAATCAGCATTTAAAGGCCCTCCTCACTCCTGGTGACCCCGACAAGTCCCAGGGTCAGGACCTCCGAGAGCAGCTGGCTGAGGGGCACAGGCTGGCAGAGCGTCTTGTCAACAAGCTCAGCCCAGGTAAGGTGGACACCGGCGCTGATGACACACAGCCCCAGGCTTATGAAAGTCCCCAGATCTCCACACCTCCACAATGGCAATTTTATGGGTAGTGTTTCTTTCCACTAAAAATTTGTAGCATGACATGACCAGGACTTCCTGGGCAAAAACAGAGATGGGAAACCAGTGGGGTTGTAGGTCACAGGATGGTAAATGTCCCCTCATTTCTTGTTGGAACATGGTCTTTGGGGCAAGAGGCAGCATCTGTCCAGTTTTAAAGGACAGGAAGGAGGCTGTGACAGGAGGCAGCTTGTTAGAGTAAAAAGAGCCCTGGACTAAGAATGCATGTTCCCAGGCTCTGTCTTCAGCAATGTCTTTAGCAACTGTGAGTTACTGATTAATTTATCCGTCCTGAGTCCCTATATCTAAATCTGTAAAGGCAGACAAATTGTCTCTTGCATTCAAATGTGGGAACACTTACAACTATAATATTTCACAATGAGATAAAGCCCCTTGCTGTGTGGTGTTGGAGAAGGCACTTGATGTGGCAGCATTTGGTGGTAGGAAGTGGTCTAGACTGGAGCACTCCATGGAGAGAGTGTCCCTGGATAGCACAGTGGAAGTCATTTGGAGCACCCATGAAGTCCCCGATGTATGGAGTACTGTGGGACAAGTTTGTTTGTCCTGTCCTAAGAGAAAGACACAGGTTGTAATGCAAGCTGTGACAGGACACAGAGCCTGTGCCTGGGTATCTGAACAGTGGCAGGATTGAGAAGACAGCTGCTGAAGCTTAGAGAGAGGCTGGACAAGCCTCCAGTAATGTGGGAGCAAGAAGTCTTTTCAATATTTGGCCACATCTTGATAGTGGCCCTCCAGTTCAGAAACACATTCCCTCATGGATTAGGAGATCATGCCAGGGCATTTTTGAGAGATAAACAGGAGAGTTTTCAGCACAATGCAGACACACACATGGATGTTCATGTCTCAATGCACATAGGGCTGACTGTGCTTCCAGTGGGTGAGGTGGGAAATATCTGAATAGGCACTTCTGTATTTGCAGAAAGTGATGAAGATGAAGATGTTACAGATGAGGAGGTCAAGAAAGGACAGGAAACACCTGCCCCCAGGTAACACTGAATAATCAGGTGTGGGTAATGGGTGGTAAAATATGGAAAAGATCTCAGAAAGAACACGAGGTAGGTGAAGGTAGCCACAGATTCCAGATGAGGGTACAGACAGCTGCAGAGTGCACAGATTTCATGCACTCACCAACAAGAAAATAACCCTGTTAACATGCGTGTCCATTGTCTTCATGGCACCTGTAAGCATGACCCTCGATGAACTCACTAGCCCTAGGGACTTCCTGCACACACAGGGGAGACCTGTCCTCCCCTGTAGTGAAGCCAGGATGAGATGGATGGCCACTTTCCTTGACTCTTGTTGTCATTATACTCTTGTTAGGGAAG
>NW_016110869.1:0-1681 GCF_001604975.1 Cebus imitator | reverse complement strand
GTGCTTTGAGTGTGCTCCCTCCTACATTTTACTCTGGAAAAGTGAAGTAGCTTATCATTTCTTAGAAACCTGGATGCTGAAACTAGCCAATATTATACACATCCTGAGTGATGCCCGATTTGAGGCTTTGAGTAGCTATTCATGTAAGTTGACTTTTCTGTGCATTTGTATCGAGGAGGATCCAGTTCAGGTTGATGTCCTGGGAACCAGTGAGGCTCTCGTTTAAATCCTGAGGGAAGGAAAAAAGGGAAGGAAAGACAAAACAGTCAACAAGAAGGAATTTTAGTAACTGATCTTGCTCTTATTTCTAGGGACTAGACAGTAAGTTCTGTTAAAATTGAAGAAAAAAACTGTTTACTCATTCATTTACTTAGTCACCTTTTTTATTTTTTAAAGAAAAAAAAAGAAAGAAAGAGAAAGAAAGAAAGAATGAAGGAGAGGAAGAAAGAGGAGGAAGAAGAGGGAGAGAGAACGGAAGTGTTGCTTTATTGCCCGGGTGAGAATGCAGTCTAAAAATGGGTATTGAAAACCTCTTTTATGCTTAATAATGGAAACAAGAAAAAAAATGAGGGATGAAAATAACAAACAAGCAGTCAACCAATATTTCATTTAAACCTGTGAGTAGGTGTGATGTGGTACTGATAAGAGTGTATATTTTGTGTATTTTGAGTGGAGAGTTCTATAAATGTTTATTAAGTTTACTTGTTCTGGATCTGAGTTCAAGTCCTGGATATCCTTGTTAATTTTCTGTCTCATTGATCTATCTAATATTGATGTTGAAGTCTCCCACTATTATTATGTGGGAGTCTAAGTCTCTTTATAAGTCTTATGTATCTGGGTGTTCCTGTACTGGGTGTGTATATATTTAGGATCACTAGCTCTTCTTGTTGCATTGATCCTTTTACCATTATGTAATGTCCTTCTTTGCCTCTTTTGATCTTTGTTGCTTTAAAGTTGATTTTATCAGAAGCGAGAATTGCAACTCCTGCTTTTTATTTATTTATTTATTTTTGCTCCCCATTTGGTTGGTAAATCTTTTTCCATCCCTTTGTTTTGAGTCTTTGTGTTTCCTTGCATGTGAGATGGGTCTGGATGCAGCATACCGATGGGTTTTGGCTGTGTCTTTTGATTGGGGCATTTACTCAATTTAAATTTAGGACTAATATATGTGAGTTTAATACTGCCATTTGATGTTAGCTGGCTGTTTTCCCCATTAGTTGATGTAAATTCTTCATTATGTTGATGCTTTTTACTTTTTGGTATATTTTTGGAAAGGCTGATACTGGTTGTTCCTTTCTATGTGTTATGCTTCTTTCAGAAGCTCTTGTAAAGCAGGCCTGGTGGTGATGAAATCTCTGAGTACTTGCTTGTTCACAAAAGACTTTATTTTTCCTTCACTTGTGAAGCTTATTTTAGCGGGATATGAAATTCTGGGTTGAAAGTTCTTTTCTTTAAGGATGTTGAATATTGGCCCCCACTCTCTTCTGGCTTGTAGGGTTTCTGCTGAGAGATCTGCTGTGAGTCTGATAGGCTTCCCTTTGTGGGTCACCCGACCTTTCTCTCTGGCTGCCCTTAGTATTTTCTCCTTCATTTCAACCCTGGTTAATCTGACGATTTTGTGCCTTGAGGTTGGTCTTCTTGAGGAATATCTTTATGGTGTTCTCTGTATTACCTGGAGTTG
>NW_016110868.1:0-1682 GCF_001604975.1 Cebus imitator | reverse complement strand
TCTTTCTTTCTTTCTTTCTTTCTTTCTTTCTTTCTTTCTTTCTTTCTTTCTTTCTTTCTTTCTTTCTTTTCTTTCCCTCCTTCCCATATTAGGGAACTCTCCCACATTATGAAACTGAGCTCCCCACCTCAACACTGAGTCTGGAAATCAGTATCTCTTGCAGCTAACCTTACAACCAATCAGACATTCCCATCCTAGACTTTGAAAAGCCTTGTGAAACTAGGAAGCTACACTAAGCAGAATTTATTCTGGCAAGGGCAGGGACAGTGACAATTGCTTTAGGGACAGCAGTCAATGTTTGTGACTCAGGGGAAAAGCTTCCCTATCTGTGCCAGCAACAGTGTCTGTGCTGGACTCACCAGATCACTTCTCTGGCATGAATTTGGTTGGGTTTCTGGTCTAATTGCCTCCAAGCCTGGTCTCTGCAACTTTTCAGAAATGCTAAGAGCTGCGCAGTACTTTTCTAATAAATTGCTTTTCTACTTGAACTAGCCAGGGTTGTTTTTTGCTGTGACTAACAATCCCAAGGGACAGAGCTCTGAGATGGCAGTCATGGAATTTCCTTATCAAAATCTGACATACAGAGTGTGTGGGCATCTATATTGTACATTTAGGGCTTTATATGGCTTCATATAACTTTTCAGTAAAGATATTTACTGATAAATGACAGATGTCCTACTTCTTTCTTTTTTTTTTTTTTTTTTTGTGTCACCTAGGCTAAAGTGCATTGAGATGATGATAGTTCACTGCAGGCTAGAAATCCTCAGCTCAAGTGATCACTCCTCAGCCTCCCAAGGAGCTAGAACTATAGGCATGTAGTTCTAAAAATAAAGGCATAACTACAGGCATGTAGTCATAAAAATTAGCCTGTCTAATTCTTTTTTTCTTTTTGTAAAGATGGAGTTTCACTATGTTGCCTAGACTGGTCTCAAATTTGTGGCCTCAGGTGATCTTTCTGCTTCAGCCTCCCAAAGTACTTGAGATCACAGGCATGAGCCACTGAGTCCAGACCTCACTTAATTCTTAAACATGCATTTAATTATGTAAAACTAAAAGCATTGAGTTGTTAAGTAGGGACATGAGAGTAGTTTTCAGTTTATTCTGACAATAATACCAAAAAATGCTCTAATCCACCACGCCTGGAAACAGGCATAAAATGGTTTTAATGAGCCTATTTAGTTCTGAATCCCATCACTTTTTTGGATAAAGAATGTGCAAGATTTTTAAATTTGAGAAAAATGTGTATTCAGGCTCAAAATGTAGTTCCCATAGAAACTTGATATGACTGTATAAAAAAACTTGATATTTCCTGATTTAAAAAAAAAACAAATGTACAAACATCTGAAGAACTCTATCAGCTAATCTGACATACTCGATTTCTAATATTGTTTTGTTCTTCCTATTCCAAAAATGATTGTCTTGTAGATGCTTATCATTAAAGACTTGAAATAAAATGAAAGCCATCTCCTGAAATGTTTGATAATGCTTAATGAAATTAAGATAATGATAAATGGTGGAAGAGCATATATGTGTGTATATATATACATATATGCATGTACCTATGTGTGTATAGATATATGTGTATGGATATTGGATGACATAGTTATGAATTGTATATGCCTTACGTTCATGTTGCTAATATGATGAAGAACAGAATTTTATAACTTAAATTTAAATGTAAA
>NW_016110867.1:0-1682 GCF_001604975.1 Cebus imitator | reverse complement strand
AAAGATGCAGACAGAGGGGGCTGCTTGGCTCTCTTCGGGGTTCAGGGAAGGCTCCCTGGAGGAGGTGACCCCCCAACTCAATGTTGATGGGTGCATAAGAAGGAAAAACAGTTCATGCAGATGGAACATCCTGAGCAGATGATATGGTGCCTGTGCGGGGGTGGCGTGATGACAGGATGAGGGGCGGTGCCTGTCCCCCCTGCAATTCTAAGTGCCCTTTGTACAGAAAAGGGCCTCTGAGTGTATTTCAGAGACAATTCCCTAATGGGTTCAGAGTTTCTAAGCCCCATGCCTTCCCAGGTTAAATAGAGATTACTGGGGTCCCCTCCTCTTTGGGGGGGGCCTGAGATACTCCCCATCGCTGGGGATAATGACTTTTTCCTTTTTTCTTTTCCTCAGCTGCTACAGGCTTCTAACTATATCTTCTTCTATCACTGTAATCAAAAATGAACTTTAAGCAACATTCTTTCAGAGTAATTTATTTAGCCTTGCAGACAAGCTAATTTACACAGGAGTAAATGTCATGGATACATCATGGACTACTTGTCTCTGTTCTTGGAAGGCTGGTTTCAGAGAGCAGTGGGTTTATAAGCAGGTGTATAGAGGTCAGTGGGGGTGATGGAAGAGGGTAAATAGGATGCTGTCTGGGAGGTTGGGGAGAAGGGAAGATGGATTTTGTGGTCTGACTGAATATTATTGTTTCAAGAAGTCTCACTTTTCCACTAAAATGGTGAAGGCAGACTCAGAGAAGAAGGCAGGGAGATTTCTGAAAGGTCAAAGCTATAAAAACAAAAAGAGCCTAATTCAGGGCTTTTGCTGTTTCAAGAACATTTTATAAAAGTCAGGAAGGAAAATCTCCTGCCTCCCTGGAGTCCCTTGGAACAAAGGAGCTGGGTAGTAGGTCTTGGTGCCCAGTTATTCATTCATTCAATCATTTCTTTTTCCCAGCATGGATTTCCTGGCAACTTATAACAGCAGCCTCATGTGGTGGTGTGAGATGCGGCCTGGCCCCTGAATGTATGACCTTGGGCAAGGTAGCCTGTGAGCCTCCGTTTCCTTATTTTTTAAATTAGTGAATGGATTGGCCAACATTTTTTGGGTTAATTGCTTCACATGGACCAACATCTTGAAATCCTTACAGCAAACCTGTGAAGTAAGCACTATTATTTCCCCCATTTTACAGGTGAGAAAACTGAGGAAGAACAAGGTTAAGTAACTTACACCTAAAACCGCATAGGGGCAATTCGGCACATCCACACAGCCTGATTCCGGAGTTTATAAGTATGTCATCTGCCAGCTAGTGGGACATTATTTGTAAAATCAGGGCAATCACGCCCACTTGAGAGATGTGTGGGTGTGTGGCATGGGAGTGGGAGGCAGATTATAAGAGATGATGTGTGCAAAGGGCCCAGTACAGGGCCCTGAAGAGTGAGTAGTTGATGAATGGGGGTGATGGTGATGTGATGGTGATGGTGATGTAATGATGTCAGTGGTGATGATGGTGATGGGAGCTATGATGTTGATGGTGATGATGCTAATGTTGGTCATTATGACAAAAGTATTGTGCTGATGATGGTGACGTGATGGTGGTGATGATGGTGACGTGATGGTGGTGATGATAATGGTGAGGGTGATGATGATGATGGTGATGATGGGGATGGTGATGTTGGTGATGATGGTGA
>NW_016110866.1:0-1682 GCF_001604975.1 Cebus imitator | reverse complement strand
AAAGATGCAGACAGAGGGGGCTGCTTGGCTCTCTTCGGGGTTCAGGGAAGGCTCCCTGGAGGAGGTGACCCCCCAACTCAATGTTGATGGGTGCAAAGGAAGGAAAAACAGTTCATGCAGATGGAACATCCTGAGCAGATGATATGGTGCCTGTGCGGGGGTGGCGTGATGACAGGATGAGGGGCGGTGCCTGTCCCCCCTGCAATTCTAAGTGCCCTTTGTACAGAAAAGGGCCTCTGAGTGTATTTCAGAGACAATTCCCTAATGGGTTCAGAGTTTCTAAGCCCCATGCCTTCCCAGGTTAAATAGAGATTACTGGGGTCCCCTCCTCTTTGGGGGGGGCCTGAGATACTCCCCATCGCTGGGGATAATGACTTTTTCCTTTTTTCTTTTCCTCAGCTGCTACAGGCTTCTAACTATATCTTCTTCTATCACTGTAATCAAAAATGAACTTTAAGCAACATTCTTTCAGAGTAATTTATTTAGCCTTGCAGACAAGCTAATTTACACAGGAGTAAATGTCATGGATACATCATGGACTACTTGTCTCTGTTCTTGGAAGGCTGGTTTCAGAGAGCAGTGGGTTTATAAGCAGGTGTATAGAGGTCAGTGGGGGTGATGGAAGAGGGTAAATAGGATGCTGTCTGGGAGGTTGGGGAGAAGGGAAGATGGATTTTGTGGTCTGACTGAATATTATTGTTTCAAGAAGTCTCACTTTTCCACTAAAATGGTGAAGGCAGACTCAGAGAAGAAGGCAGGGAGATTTCTGAAAGGTCAAAGCTATAAAAACAAAAAGAGCCTAATTCAGGGCTTTTGCTGTTTCAAGAACATTTTATAAAAGTCAGGAAGGAAAATCTCCTGCCTCCCTGGAGTCCCTTGGAACAAAGGAGCTGGGTAGTAGGTCTTGGTGCCCAGTTATTCATTCATTCAATCATTTCTTTTTCCCAGCATGGATTTCCTGGCAACTTATAACAGCAGCCTCATGTGGTGGTGTGAGATGCGGCCTGGCCCCTGAATGTATGACCTTGGGCAAGGTAGCCTGTGAGCCTCCGTTTCCTTATTTTTTAAATTAGTGAATGGATTGGCCAACATTTTTTGGGTTAATTGCTTCACATGGACCAACATCTTGAAATCCTTACAGCAAACCTGTGAAGTAAGCACTATTATTTCCCCCATTTTACAGGTGAGAAAACTGAGGAAGAACAAGGTTAAGTAACTTACACCTAAAACCGCATAGGGGCAATTCGGCACATCCACACAGCCTGATTCCGGAGTTTATAAGTATGTCATCTGCCAGCTAGTGGGACATTATTTGTAAAATCAGGGCAATCACGCCCACTTGAGAGATGTGTGGGTGTGTGGCATGGGAGTGGGAGGCAGATTATAAGAGATGATGTGTGCAAAGGGCCCAGTACAGGGCCCTGAAGAGTGAGTAGTTGATGAATGGGGGTGATGGTGATGTGATGGTGATGGTGATGTAATGATGTCAGTGGTGATGATGGTGATGGGAGCTATGATGTTGATGGTGATGATGCTAATGTTGGTCATTATGACAAAAGTATTGTGCTGATGATGGTGACGTGATGGTGGTGATGATGGTGACGTGATGGTGGTGATGATAATGGTGAGGGTGATGATGATGATGGTGATGATGGGGATGGTGATGTTGGTGATGATGGTGA
>NW_016110865.1:0-1682 GCF_001604975.1 Cebus imitator | reverse complement strand
AAAAAAAAAAAAATTAAATAAATAAATAAATAAATTGCCCATATCCTTTGCTCAGTTTTCTATTTAGCTAAAACATGGCCGGGCATGGTGGCTCATGCCTATAATCCCAGCACTTTGGAAGGCTGAGGTGGGTGGATCATCTGAGGTTAGGAGTTCAAGACCAGCCTGGCCAACATAGTGAAATCCCAACTCTAAAAAAAAATAAAAAATAAAGAAAAAAATATGTATCGTTTTTTTTTTTTTTTGAGACAGAGTCTTGCTCTGTGGCCCAGGCTGGAGTGCAGTGGCAAGATCTTGGCTCACTGCAGTGGCAAGATCACAGCAACCTCTGCCTCCTGGGTTCAAGCAATTCTCCTGCCTCAGCCTCCCGAGTAGCTGGGATTATAGGTGCATGCCTCCATGCGTGGCTAATTTTTGTATTTTTAGTAGAGATGGGGTTTCTTCATGTTGGCCAGCGTAGTCTTGAACTCCTGATCTCAGGTGATCTGCCCACCTCAGGCTCCCAAAGTGCTGGGATTACAAACATGAAGCACTGTGCCCAGCCTTTCTTTTTTTCCTTTTTCTTTTTTTTGAGATAAAGTCTCACTCTGTCACCCATGCTGGAGTGCAATGGCACCATCTCGGCTCACTGCAACCTCCACCTCCTGGGTTCAAGCTAGTCTCCTGCCTCAGCCTCCCAAGTAGCTGGGATTACAGGCATGGCTAATTTTTGTATTTTTAGCAGAGACAGGGTTTCACCACATTGGCCAGCTGGTCTCCTGACCTCAAGCAATGCGCCTGCTTTTGGCCTCCCAAAGGGCTGAAATCACAGGTGTGAGCCACCGTGCCTGGCCTATACATCTTTACATAGTAAGGATATAATGCAGCCAGATGCGGTGGCTCACCTGTGATCCCAGCACTTTGGAAGCCCGAAGTGAAAGGATTGCTTGAGCCCAGGAGTTTGAGACCAGCCTGGGCAACATAGAGTGAGACTTCACCTCTATAATAAAAAAAAAATAAATAAATGAATAAAAAATAAACATAGAGGCCGTGCGCAGTGGCTCACGCCTGTAATCCCAGCACTTTGGGAGGCCGAGGCGGGTGGATCACGAGGTCAAGAGATCGAGACCATCCTGGTCAACATGGTGAAACCCCATCTCTGCTAAAAATACAAAAAATTAGCTGGGCATGGTGGCGTGCGCCCATAGTCCCAGCTACTCAGGAAGCTGAGGCTGGAGAATTGCTTGAACCCAGGAGGCGGAGGTTGCGGTGAGCCGAGATGGCGCCATTGCACTCCAGCCTGGGTAACAAGAGAGAAACTCCGTCTCAAAAAATAAATAAATAAATAAACATAGAAATAAAAAATTAGCTTGAACCCGGGAGGTGGAGGCTGCAATGACCTTGAGCTGATATTGCACCACTCCAGCCTGTGCAACAGAGCAAGACTCCGTCTCGGCCGGGCGCAGTGGCTCAAGCCTGTAATCCCAGCACTTTGGGAGGCTGAGGAGGGTGGATCACGAGGTCAAGAGATCGAGACCATCCTGGTCAACATGGTGAAACCCCGTCTCTACTAAAAATACAAAAAATTAGCTGGGCATGGCGGCGCGTGCCTGTAATCCCAGCTACTCAGGAGGTTGAGGCAGGAGAATTGCCTGAATCCGGGAGGCGGAGGTTGCGGTGAGCCGAGATCGCGCCATTGCACT
>NW_016110864.1:0-1683 GCF_001604975.1 Cebus imitator | reverse complement strand
TTCACCATGTTGACCAGGATGGTCTCGATCTCTTGACCTCGTGATCCACCCGCCTCGGCCTCCCAAAGTGCTGGGATTACAGGCTTGAGCCACCGTGCCCGGCCTAATTTTTGTATTTTTAATAGAGACGGCGTTTTACCATGTTGGCCAGGATAGTCTCAAACTCCTGACCTTGTGATCTGCCCACCTCGGCCTCCCAGTGTGTTGGGATTACAGGCGTGAGCCACCGGCCTGTTTGTTTTGTTTTGTTTTAGGCAGAGTCTCGCTGTGTCAGCCAGGCTGGAGTGCAGTAGTACAATCTCAGCTCACTGCAACCTCTGTCTCTGGGGCTCAAGCAATTCTCCTGCCTCCTGTAATCCCAAGTAGTGGGGATTATAAGCACCTGCCACAACGCCTGACTAATTTTTGTATTTTTAGTGGAGACAGGGTTTCACTATGTTGGCTAGACTGGTCTTGAACTCCTGACCTCAAGTGATCCTCCTGCCTCGGCCTCCCAAAGTGCTTGGATTATAGGCATGAGCCACTGTACCTGGCCTAGTGGATATTAAGAATAAATAAATTGGGGCTGGGTGCAGTGGCTCACGCATGTAATCCCAGCACTTTGGGAGGCTGATGCAGGTCGATCACAAGGTCATGAGTTTGAGACTAGCCTGGGCAACATAGTGAAACCCCGTCTGTACTAAAAATACAAAAATTAGCTGGGCATGGTGGCGCGGACTTGTAGTTCCAGTTACTCAGGAGGCTGGGGCAGGAGAATGGCTTGAACAGGGTGGTGGGGGGCAGAGGTTGTATTGAGCCGAGACTGCACCGCTGCTATACTCCAGCCTGGGCAACAGAGTGAGACTCTGACTCACAAAAAAAAAAAAAAAAGGAATCTAGAGATGACAAAGTATGCTGAAGAATATATGTAGGTTATATATAAATGCTACACCATTTTATATAAGGACTTGAGCATCCGTGAATTTTGGTTTCTATGGGAGGACCTAGAACTTAATTCCCCATAAATACTCAAGGAGAATCCCTTAAAACTGTATTTACAGTTTGAATTCTCCTTTTATCTCCCAGTTACCAAAACACATTACCTTTGTTCTATAACAGTAAAGAGTAAGTATTTTGAAACTAAAATCTTAATGAATACATTCACAGTCAGATATAATGCTTTTGGGAACATTTCAAATTATAATAGTCATGATGGCAACTTGACTATCCTGCCTAACTATCAAATCTCAGTATCTAAGAAAACTTCTGAAAGACAAAGAAGTTAGTTCATTTCTTTTTTATTTTTTTTATAAATTGGTTCATTCTATATGAAGAAACATTAAACATCTTCTTACTTCTTTTTTCAGAGATATCTCCAAATCCTAACAAACAACAAAAACCTAGATGGTTATTAGCATTAAAAAGATAGTAACTGGCCGGGTGCAGTGTCTGATGCCTGTAATCCCAGCACTTTGGGAGGCTGAGGTGGGCAGATCACGAGGTCAAGAGATCGAGACTTTCTGCACCAACATGGTGAAACCCCGTCTCTACAAATATAAAAATTAGCCAGCGTGGTGGTCCCAGCCACTCAGGAGGCTGAGGTGGAAGAATCACTTGAACCCAGGAGGCGGAGGTGGCAGTGAGCAGAGATTGTACCACTGCACTCCAGTCTGGCAACAGAGCAAGACTCCGTCTCAAAAAAAA
>NW_016110863.1:0-1683 GCF_001604975.1 Cebus imitator | reverse complement strand
CACACCTGAAATCCCAGCACTTTCGGAGGCCGAGGAGGGTGGATCACTTGAGGCCAGGAGTTGGACACCAGCATGGCCAACCTCGTGAAACCCAGTCTCTCCTAAAAATACAAAAACATAGCTTTGCACGGTGACAGTATCATAGCCAATAACATTTATCCAAGGCGTGACCATTGCTAATTGAAAACTTTTCCCAATACCCCACCATGACGACTGGCAATATAGTCGGCATTGGCAATTTTTGGAAGTCTCTACAGGGACTGAATTTTTAAAAATTAAATAAAAAAATTAAAATAAATTAAAATGGAAAAGAAATACAAAAAAATTAGCTGGACATGGTGGTGCACACCTGTAATCCCAGCTACTTGGGAGGTTGAGGCAGGTGAATCCTTAAACACAGGAAGCAGAGGTTGTAGTGAGCCGAGATCATGTCGTTGTGACAAGAGTAAAACTCCATCTCAAAACAAATTTTTTTTCTTTAAACAGGTGCGTTCCTCCTCTTGCTTTCTGAGGCCTCCCTGCTCTGTAACTGAGTACAATTTCTCAGTGTGGTAGACAAAAAAAATGTTTATTAACAGGCCAAAATATCTTTATTCTCTCTGTAAAAATAGGGGCCAAAAGCATATAAAGTTGAATTAGTTACGTTCAATAATTAATGTTTTAGTATTGTATATTATTTATAAATAATCTAGATATTTAATGGAAATCTTTTAGTTAGCTTAACTTTAAGGTTAAAAAATACCAAAAGTATTTTGGAAACTATTATTAGGCAGATTTGCTGTGAAAAATTATTATTGAAATAATGTTTTTAATAAGAATAACAACTTAATGAGAATCAAATCTATAAGATTTAAGATTTTAAGTATCTAGTAAGTATAATATTAGCTTATTTGACTACAACTCAAGAATAGAAATTTATGTTTGTTTTATATTCAACAGTGATAGCTCTGAAGACATAGTTGTTTTATTACGCCAAAAATATTAAATTGATCTTATTTAACTATGTTTTATCTAAATTTTGTTAACTTGAAAAGCATTTGAATCAGTTCCTACATTGCTAGAAGTTTAAGGAATATTTATTTATAAATGCTTATTTTTTTCCAAGCTAAGTTATAATAGAGCACTTTTAGAGGATTTTATAAATGAATTTTGCTTTGCTATCTGGAGTTAAGAAAATATCACATATACATAACACACATTAATAGGCATAAAACACAAATAGAGATCTCATAGCTTTCATCCTAAAATTTTAGCCATAAATCAGGCATACATAGTCTCATGGTTAATTTTAGACATAGGCTTGCTTGGATTAAGAGACACATAGCTGATAAAGCACAATTTCAACATTTATACTCATTAGATTACAAGTTCTCAGACATCTAAAATAATTAACAAAATGACAATTTCTAGGACTTCTGTGGGAGAGTATGGAAGTCCTTTTGAACTTTGTAACACTGTCAACTGAAGAATGATGAGGTTAATAAATTTGGAAAGGAGAGATTTCTTTATTTTTATTTTTATTTATTTATTTATTTTGAGAAGGTGTTTCACTCCTGTTGCCCAGGCGGTGGTACAATGATGTGATCTTGGCTCACTGCAACCTCCGCCTCCTGGGTTCAAGCAATTTTCCTGCCTCAGCCTCCCAGTTAGCTGGAATTACAGATGTCCACCACCATGCTCAGC
>NW_016110862.1:0-1683 GCF_001604975.1 Cebus imitator | reverse complement strand
AAACTTGCAGGTCAGGTTCCAAACCACTGAATCAAGTTGTCAGACAGCCCAATAGCTGCCTGGGTCCCAGGTGCCGTGAGGGCCAGACAGGGCTCGTTGGCTAATGCCACAGGCACCTGAGCTTTTTCTGTACTTGCCTGGCGTGCAAGCAAAATTATGAGGCGCAGTTTTCACACTTACATCAAAGTGGCACAGCAAATATTTAGAATTAGATCCTGTGTGGACTTCACAATGGACTCAAGCTGTTCTCCGTCACTGTGAACGCTGCCCGCCTGTTCAACCACCACCTTTTTTTCCTTATAAATGTACATATTAAGCTTTCAGGCAAATACAGCATTGAACTTTCCACCTTTGTTCCTCCCCCAAGATTTCATTATAATGTCAGCTGCTAAGAGAAAAATCCAAGAAGGCAGCTCTCCTACAAACCCTATGGAACCATCATCCAAAGAGGACTGACCAAATTTGTTCCAACCCTGCAATTAAAATTCCATGAAACACTTTCATGGTAAACTTCTAGGGAATGTTTTTATTGGCAGCGCTGGCTCTCGTGTATGTGGGCTGGGTGCAGTGGCTCACACCTGTAATCCCAACATTTTAGGAGGCAGAGCTGGGAGAATCACTTGAGCCCAGGAGCTCAAGACCAGCCTGGGCAACACAGGGTGACCCCAACTCTACATTTAAAAAAAAAAAAAAAAGGACTGGGAGGGAACGCAAATAGTTCAGACACTTTGACAGATAAAATTGGTCAGAGTTGCTTGCCATTCTTTGAATTAGAGCAAAAATAAATTTCACAATATCATCTAAAAGAACTCCATGCTGATTCTTAAGATTTAGGCTGGGTGCGGCACCTCACACCCTGTAATCTCAGCATTACGGGAGTCCGAGGCGGGTGAATCACCTGAGGTCGGGAGTTCGACACCAGCCCAGCCAACATGGTTAAAACCTGTATCTACTAAAAGTACAAAAATTAGCTGGGTTTGGTGGCACATGCCTGTAATCCCAGCCACTCAGGAGGCTGAGGCAGGAGAATAGCTTGAACCCGGAAGGTGGAGGTTGCAGTGAGCTGAGATTGTGCCACTGCACTCCAGCCTGGGCAACAGAGCAAAACTCCACCTCAAAAAAAAAAAAATAGTTAACAGTCTGAGATAACTTATTCTAGAGAAAACACATTTAACCAATTATGCCAGTAAATTGAAATATTTCAGTTATTTCTTCAATAAGAGAATGTTTCACAAAAATTGTCTGTTTCTTCTAAATAGGATAAATACTAAGATTCTTTTGTCCTAGAGACCATTGCTATATTGAGTTCATAATCTCATTGCTCTTTATGAAATAAAACAATGTGTCTATAAGGCTTAGTTTGCAATTTTCCAGTGTATAATTTATTCATGTTCATTTAAAACTAAATATTTCTTTTTATAGTTATATGTCAAAAAATAGTGATGAGGTTTTATGGCTTACTTAAAATATAAATGAGGAAAACACACATTTGCCATACCTATAGCTGGTTTTAATTTTTTTTTAGAGGAAATACTATAATTTAAAAAGTTGTAAAATATTTAACAGAATTTCCAGCAATGATTATTTCCAAAATGTAAAGATTTAAAACATAATTTATACAAAACTAAAAATCAGAAGGATTCATTCTTGCTTTTTCCTTTTTTAAAAAATTCAGACAATTTG
>NW_016110861.1:0-1684 GCF_001604975.1 Cebus imitator | reverse complement strand
AACTGGACCGCAGCTGACCAGGCCTATGAGCACTTTGTCATTCAGGTGCAGGAGGTCAACAAGGTGGAGGCAGCCCAGAACCTCACAGTGCCTGGCAGCCTCCGGGCTGTGGACATCCCGGGCCTCAAGGCTGCCACGCCTTACAGAGTCTCCATCTATGGGGTGATCCAGGGCTATAGAACGCCAGTGCTCTCTGCTGAGGCCTCCACAGGTACTTCCTCTCCCTGACAATGCTTTCTCCCCAGGGTTCTTTTATTCGTCTCCTAGAGATCATGCACAGAGTCAGCATCTCCCCATAACTGAATCCTGTTCATGTGCCTTTCACTGGCCGGCTGTGCATGCTCAGAGACCTCCCTGTGGGCTGCCTTTGTCCCATGCCTTTGCCATGTGGATGGTGAATGACGCAGATGTTGCCCTTTCTGATCTCCAGCCCGCCCCCGCCCGCCACACCTTTCATACTTTACCTGGCTGATTCTACATCTTTTTTGAATGATGAATTTTTGTTTCAGGAATCAGCCAGATGGTTTTAATTCACTTCTCCAGTGCTTGGGTCTAACTAAAAGCCCCACTCTGTGTATATGAGTTCTGGTGGAGCACAGATTATTTACTTTAGAGAATCTTTTGCTAGTTGGAAATGGTGCTTTCCTATCTCTAAAGCCCTCAAGGATATGAGTACTGTGGTTCTTGCATTTAAGAAATGTTTCTTTAAAATGCACCCAGTATAATAAGAGAACTGAATTACCCTCCTCCGGGCAATTCTCTCAGATACTGAGTCATTGTTAGAACATCAAATTAGCAAATAGCTAGACCATAAGGAAAAAAAAGGAATTACACAATTATGACTGGAGACTGTACCAAAGAGAAAGCCATTCATTAGCACAAGTACACACAGCAGCTTTTGGAACAAGGAATGTCCCGGGCTATGAATGTCAAAGAACTGATACCCTTTTAGCTCTTTTAATCGACTTTCTCTCTGGATTTTTGGCCTTTGGATGGCAAACTCCCAGCCCCAGACCCAGGAGGGTGCATTACTGTTTACTCATCTCTCTACCCCTGTTACAAGGCTTCAGTGTTTCCCGGGAGCCTGCTAAAATCAGCAGTCTTCCCCTGGCACCGTTTTCCATTGCTCATCTTTATCATGTGCCTCCATGGATTTGAAGCTCGGTAGAGACTATTGCTTCATTTTGCATATGACTTCCCCCTTTTAAAATAATTATTGCAAGTAAACTGTAATGCATACCTGTATTGAATTGAATCTAGCAAGAGCATAGCTCTGCATTTAAACCTCAGTCATTTCACTTATTAAACATAAACATAAACATAAACCACTGCCTGACAGTGACCCTGAAATGCCTAGAATTTGCATCTGAGGCTACTCTGAAGGCACCCAAGGCATCTTTTATCTGACACCCATAAACCATCCCTTCCCAGAAGACAAAGTAATCACCCACCACTTCTGATCTTTCCTGCAGATCTTGTGGTTTTTATGTCCTCAGTATTTTTATGTGTGTGTTTTCCTTCTTAACAATAGCAACAGTCTTGCCACTGATGAATTGGCCTATGGGCGGGAAGGACCCTAATCCCATCTGATCTATTAGAAGGATCTCAGAGACCAGGAGCCTTCTTTCTTGCTAAAGAGACAGTACTAGCTTTTCAAACCCTGCTCCTACCTGCCCTCTACACA
>NW_016110860.1:0-1684 GCF_001604975.1 Cebus imitator | reverse complement strand
GGCTCACCGCAACCTCCGCCTCCTGGGTTCAGGCAATTCTCCTGCCTCAGCCTCCTGAGTAGCTGGGATTACAGGCACGCGCCACCATGCCCAGCTGATTTTTTGTAGTTTTAGTAGAGACGGGGTTTCCCCATGTTGACCAGGATGGTCTCGATCTCTTGACCTCGTGATCCACCCGCCTCGGCCTCCCAAAGTGCTGGGATTACAGGCGTGAGCCACCGCACCCGGCCGGTTACAATCTCAAAGTTTTATGAACAAGACTTCTGTATTACATTGGTTAATTTACCACCTATTGGTACATTAGCCAGTACTTTAATGAAGCATTCTATTTCATTAAAACTATTGTTTACAATGATTTTCTTGAGTTATATTCTAAAAGTGGAGGTAAGAAACTGTATAATTCTCCTTAGGTAAGGTCAGATTTCGTCTCCAGAAAGATGTTATCGTTCACAACACTGCCTGCAACATAGTGCATGTGCCTTCTTGTCACTGTCCCTCCATCAGAGTTTTCTTTCTCTGGTTTTTCTTTTTTCTTTGAGACAAAGTCTGGCTGTGTCATCCAGGCTGGAGTACAGTGGCACAATCTCAACTCATTGCAACCTCTGCCTCCCAGGCTCAAGCCGTCCTCCCACCTCAGCTTCCTAAGTAGATGAAACTACAGGTGTACACCACCATACCCGTCTAATTTTTGTGTATTTTGTAGAGACAGGATTTTGCCAGATTGACCAGGCTGGTCTTGAACTGGGATTACACATGTGAGCCATGGTGCCTGGTCTCATTTAAAAAAAATACAATGAAATCCATTATTTTATCCTTATTAGTTTAGTGGAGATTTAAAATTTCCTTGTCTTTTTTTTATTAGTGACATGGAACATTCTTTGTGTTTTTTTTATTTTTTTGAGACAGAGTCTCTCTCTGTTGCCCAGGCTGGAATGCAGTGGTGCCATCTCGGCCCACTGCAACCTCTGTGCTCAAGTTCAAGCGATTCTGGTGCCTCAGCCGCCCAAGTAGCTGGGATTACAGACGCGTGCCATCATGTCTTGCTAATTTCTGTATTTTTAATAGAGATGGGGTTTTGCGATATTGGCCAGGTTGGTCTTGAACTCCTGGCCTCCAGTGATCTGCCTGCCTTGGCCTTTCAAAGTGCTAGTATTACAGGCAAGAGCCACCATGTCCGGCCTTTATTTTTAATAAAGTAATCATTTCACATTTGGTATTCATTATGTCTTTGGGGTGATACTCTTTATTACATTTATCACAGGTTTTAACATTCTGTTACTTTTTCATATTTGTTCTAAAAAAAAAAAAAACGTGAATGTTTGTTTCTGATCTTGTTTCTTCAATAGTCATTTAATTTCTCTTAATGGGTTTTTTCATTTTGATTTTTTTAAATTTACCTTGAATTCTTTTCTGAAGTATGAATCTGAGTACTGGTATTTACTGTGTAGTTGTTGAAATAGCATTTAATTTCTTTCCTCATTGTTACTGGATTTTTTCCCTTGCTTTGTCATTTTAAGCTCTTTTTAAAGAGTTGTGGGGGGTTTTTTGTAATTAGTATTCTTCCAATCAGTTACATTTTTTCTAACTAATTCACAATATATATAGCTTTGGAGGCTGTTGCTGTGCTTTACATTATAGCAATGCTTCCTTCACAGCTTTTTTTTTTTTTTTTTTTTTTTTTTTT
>NW_016110859.1:0-1684 GCF_001604975.1 Cebus imitator | reverse complement strand
AGCATGGGAGCACATGTCTGTTAGTCCCAACTACTTGGGAGGCTGAGGCAGGAGGATCATTTGAGATCAGGAGGTAAAGGTTGCAGTGAGCCAAGATTGTGCCACTGCATTCCAGCCTGGGCAACAGAGTGAGACTCTGTCTCAAAAAAAAAAAGTAAGCTATAGACCCTTTCCGTATATTAACAAAAAAGAAAAAAAATGCAATTAGATTATTAATTTGCGGCAGAATAGAGAAGTGTACTTTTCTGGCATTCTCAAAAGTGGATATAACAACAAATCTAATATAAAAATCAAAAGGTGTGAATACAAAACACATCTCAGTTGGTAAAAAAGAAGGAAAAAAATCGAAAGGAAATGACTATTCCAATAATAGCACTAACCTGACTTTAGACAGAAGTTCTCCTCTGTCTGCACAGTCCACAGTGACTTGTCGAATAAGTTCATGAAATATCGTATTGTAAATGGTCTGTTCCTTCTTCAATATATGCAGCAGTTTGTGCATCTATCAGAAGGTAAGTAACAAAGTCAGTACTTTTTACAGTCCTATCAGTAAAAATCATTTTAGGAGGTTGTCACTCTGAATGCAAATAGGTTTTAGAAACATCTTGATTCATTTATTTCACTTACATTTTCATGTACACACACATATACAAAACTGATACTTGATTTTTAAAAGTTGCTCTGGCCAGGTGCAGTGGCTTACACCTGTAATCCCAACACTTTGGGAGGCCAAAGTGGGCAGATTGTTTGAGGCAAGGAGTTTCAGACCAGCCTAGGCAATACAGTGAGAACCTGTCTGTACAAAAAATATAAAAATTAGCTGGGCATGGTGGCACGCACCTGTAGTCCCAGCTACTCAGGAGGTCGAGGTGGGAGGTTGTGGCTGCAGTGACCAGTGATCACACCACTGTACTCCAGCCTGGGTGACAGAGTGAGACTTTGTTTCAAAAAAAATTTTTGGGTTTAATCATGTGCCTCTTTATCTGATGCACTGAAAAGGTCACAATATCGTGTTATGAAATATCATGTTGTAAATGGTCTATTCCTTCTTCAATATATGTAGCAGTCTGTGCATCTGTCAGAGGTAAGTAACATAATCAGTACTTATTACAGCCTTATCTGTAAAAACATTTTACTGATGCACTGAAAAGGTCACAATATCACTTCTGTGTTGTACCTGCCAAAAATATAAAACCTCAATCTAAAATCATGACTATACATCTGACAAACCGAAATTGAGGAACATTCTACAGAATAACTGGCTTGTGTTCTTCAAAATAACAAGGTCAAGAAAAACAAAGAAAGTCTGAGAAACTGTTTCAGATTAAACTTATCTAAAGAAACATGACAACTGGCCAGGAGCAGTGGCTCACACCTGTAATCCCAGCACTTTGGGAGGCTGAGGTGAGCAGATCGCCTGAGGTCAGGAGTTCGAGACCAGCCTGGCCAACATAGAGAAACCCCATCTCTACTAAAAATAAAATAAAAAAAAAACTTAGTCGGGCATGGTGGCAGGCACCTGCAATCCCTGCTACTCCGGAGGCTGAGGCAGAAAGGAGAATCACCTGAACCCAGAGGCGGAGGTTGCAGGAAGCTGAGATCACACCATTGCCCTTCAGTCTGAGCAACAAGAGTGAGACTCCGTCTCGAAAGAAAGAAAAGAAAGAAAAGAAGGAAAAGAAAG
>NW_016110858.1:0-1684 GCF_001604975.1 Cebus imitator | reverse complement strand
AGGAACTTCTAATACTATATTGAATAAGAGTGGTGAGAGAGGGCATCCTTGTCTAGTGCCAGATTTCAAAGGGAATACTTCCAGTTTTTGCCCATTCAGTATGATATTGGCTGTTGGTTTGTCATATATAGCTTTTATTATTTTGAGATACGTTCCTTCAATATCTAATTTATTGATTGTTTTTAGCATAAAGTTCTGTTGAATTTTGTCAAAGGCCTTCTTTGCATCAGTTGAGATAATCATGCAGTTTTTGTCTTTGGTTCTGTTTATGTGGTGAATTATGTTTATAGACTTGCATATGTTGAACCAGGCTTGCATCCCCATGATGAATCCCACTTGATCATGGTGGATAAGCTTTTTGATGCGCTGTTACAATCAGTTTGCCAGTATTGTATTGAAGATTTTTGCATCTATGTTCATCATGGATATTGGCCTGAAGTTTTCTTTTCTTGCTGAGTCTCTGCTGGATTTTGGTATCAAGATGATGTTGGTGTCATAAAATGATTTGGGAAGGATTCCCTCTTTTTGGATTGTTTGGAATAGTTTCATTAGGAATGGTACCAGCTCCTCTTTGTATGTCTTTTAGAATTTGGCTGTGAACCCATCTGGACCTGGGCTTTTTTTGGGTGGTAGGCTCTTAATTGCTGCCTCAACTTCAGACCTTGTTATTGGTCTATTCAGGATTTCAACTTCTTCCTGATCTAGTCTTGGGAGGATGCAAGTGTCCAGGCATTTATCCATTTCTTTCAGGTTTACTAGTCTGATGATGGTTTGTATTTCTATGGAATCCATGGTGATATCCCCTTTATCGTTTTTTATTGCATTTATTTGATAATTCTCTCTTTTCTTTTTTATTGATCTGGCTAGTGGTCTATTTTGTTTATCTTTTCGAAAAACCAGCTCCTGGATTTATTGATTTTTTAAAGGGTTTTTTGTGTCTCTATCTCCTTCAGTTCTGCTCTGATCTTAGTTATTTCTTGTCTTCTGCTAGATTTTGAGTTTTCTTGATCTTGCTCCTCTAGCTTTTCCAATTTTGATGATAGGGTGTCGATTTTAGATCTCTCCTTGCTTCTCATGTGGGCATTTATTGCTATATATTTTCCTCTAGAGATAACTTTAAATGTGTCCCTGAGATTCTGGTATGTTGTGTCTTCGTTCTCGTTGGTTTCGAAGAACATCATTATTTCTGCCTTCATTTCATTGTTTATCCAGTCAACATTCAAGAGCCAGTTCTTCTGTTTCCATGAAGCTGTGCGGTTCTGAGTGGACCTACATGTGCATGTGTCTTTATAATAGAAAGATTTATAATCGTTTGCGTATATACCCAGTAATGAGATTGCTGAAACTGGACCCATTCCTTACACCTTATACAAAAATTAACTTCAGGTGGATTAAAGATTTAAATGTAAGACCTAACACCATAAAAACCCTAGAAGAAAACCTAGGCAATGGCAACAAAAGCAATGGCAACAAAAGCAAAAATAGACAAATGGGATCTAATTAAACTTAAGAGCTTCTACACAACAAAAGAAACTATCATTAGAGTGAACCAGCAACCAACAGAATGGGCAAAAAATTTTTACAATCTACCCATCTGACAAAGGCTAATATCCAGAATCTACAAAGAACTTAAACAAATTTACAAGAAAAAAACAACCCCGTCCAAAAGTGGGCAAAGGATGTG
>NW_016110857.1:0-1684 GCF_001604975.1 Cebus imitator | reverse complement strand
AACTGGACCGCAGCTGACCAGGCCTATGAGCACTTTGTCATTCAGGTGCAGGAGGTCAACAAGGTGGAGGCAGCCCAGAACCTCACAGTGCCTGGCAGCCTCCGGGCTGTGGACATCCCGGGCCTCAAGGCTGCCACGCCTTACAGAGTCTCCATCTATGGGGTGATCCAGGGCTATAGAACGCCAGTGCTCTCTGCTGAGGCCTCCACAGGTACTTCCTCTCCCTGACAATGCTTTCTCCCCAGGGTTCTTTTATTCGTCTCCTAGAGATCATGCACAGAGTCAGCATCTCCCCATAACTGAATCCTGTTCATGTGCCTTTCACTGGCCGGCTGTGCATGCTCAGAGACCTCCCTGTGGGCTGCCTTTGTCCCATGCCTTTGCCATGTGGATGGTGAATGACGCAGATGTTGCCCTTTCTGATCTCCAGCCCGCCCCCGCCCGCCACACCTTTCATACTTTACCTGGCTGATTCTACATCTTTTTTGAATGATGAATTTTTGTTTCAGGAATCAGCCAGATGGTTTTAATTCACTTCTCCAGTGCTTGGGTCTAACTAAAAGCCCCACTCTGTGTATATGAGTTCTGGTGGAGCACAGATTATTTACTTTAGAGAATCTTTTGCTAGTTGGAAATGGTGCTTTCCTATCTCTAAAGCCCTCAAGGATATGAGTACTGTGGTTCTTGCATTTAAGAAATGTTTCTTTAAAATGCACCCAGTATAATAAGAGAACTGAATTACCCTCCTCCGGGCAATTCTCTCAGATACTGAGTCATTGTTAGAACATCAAATTAGCAAATAGCTAGACCATAAGGAAAAAAAAGGAATTACACAATTATGACTGGAGACTGTACCAAAGAGAAAGCCATTCATTAGCACAAGTACACACAGCAGCTTTTGGAACAAGGAATGTCCCGGGCTATGAATGTCAAAGAACTGATACCCTTTTAGCTCTTTTAATCGACTTTCTCTCTGGATTTTTGGCCTTTGGATGGCAAACTCCCAGCCCCAGACCCAGGAGGGTGCATTACTGTTTACTCATCTCTCTACCCCTGTTACAAGGCTTCAGTGTTTCCCGGGAGCCTGCTAAAATCAGCAGTCTTCCCCTGGCACCGTTTTCCATTGCTCATCTTTATCATGTGCCTCCATGGATTTGAAGCTCGGTAGAGACTATTGCTTCATTTTGCATATGACTTCCCCCTTTTAAAATAATTATTGCAAGTAAACTGTAATGCATACCTGTATTGAATTGAATCTAGCAAGAGCATAGCTCTGCATTTAAACCTCAGTCATTTCACTTATTAAACATAAACATAAACATAAACCACTGCCTGACAGTGACCCTGAAATGCCTAGAATTTGCATCTGAGGCTACTCTGAAGGCACCCAAGGCATCTTTTATCTGACACCCATAAACCATCCCTTCCCAGAAGACAAAGTAATCACCCACCACTTCTGATCTTTCCTGCAGATCTTGTGGTTTTTATGTCCTCAGTATTTTTATGTGTGTGTTTTCCTTCTTAACAATAGCAACAGTCTTGCCACTGATGAATTGGCCTATGGGCGGGAAGGACCCGTATCTCAACAAATCTATTAGAAGGATCTCAGAGACCAGGAGCCTTCTTTCTTGCTAAAGAGACAGTACTAGCTTTTCAAACCCTGCTCCTACCTGCCCTCTACACA
>NW_016110856.1:0-1685 GCF_001604975.1 Cebus imitator | reverse complement strand
TTTTTTTTTTTTTTTTTTTTTTTTTTTTGCAATTGATTCTGTCCTGAACTACTAGCCTAGTGAATTTCTATGAAACTCTTCCATTTTTCTGATTCTAGAATGCTCTGTTACAGAAAGCAAGCAAGACAGAAATACAGCTGAAGGAATAAGTGTGGTAAACTGGGACATGGAGATATACAGACTTTTAGAACCTGACGTTTTTAAGTAATTTGCCAAAGCTGACCAAGCTTATTTCCTTTCCAGCATTAATAATTGCTTGGCACTGAAGAAATGCCTGCTGATAGAGCATTTTATGGAATGATATTTTATTATCTCTGTCTTGGAAAATGGTAGCCACTGATAATCTAATAGAGAGGAGAAACTCACTTCATTAATTTATTATAGCCCAGAATCCTGGGCAGTGTGTTTGATTACAGAGAATATTCCTTTATTTCTTCAAAATTAAAAAACTGGCAGAACACAGTAGATGACGTAATGCTTTTGGTTAAATGCCTTCCGGATTCCATTTTCTGAAAGACCTGCCAAGAATTTGCAGTTTAAGTTTTTCCTACCATTTTGATATTTGCTGGTTTTCTCCTGATTTTCTTTTTACTTTAATAACAAGCTCACACTGGCTATATTAGGTATTTTTGTCTTTGTCTATATGGTGCCATACAGTCAGAGGTCTAGGCCTTGACCCTGGCAGCACTGCTAATCCTTGAGTCTGTGACCTTGGCCATAGTCCCTCATCACACTGGGCTTCTGTTTCTTTATCTATGAGATGGAGTATTTGCATTAAGGTCTCCTCCAGGCTTAATATTTTATCATTCATTTTGGATTAAAAGTTGAGGAAAAATAAGTATTTTCAGAGATTTTCACAAAAGAACTATATCTAAGTTTTGTTAAATTCCAATTAAAGAATGAGTTCTTTGATCTAGTCTTCAGTTTGGAGTGTACAGTATATAGAGTCCAGGAGCTATTGTGATGGATGCTGCAGAAATGCTTATTGTGTTCACAGACTATTCCTGATGGAAAAAAAAAAAATCTGGAGGATTTCTGCAAAGGCGAGAATTCACTCATAAATGACACTTTTGCTTTTGGACAGAGTTGTGCATTATTTTGTCTGCTCTACTTTGAGAGAATTTCACCATCTGTCTAATGTTAGCAATTATTTGTTTTTCTAATTAATTGATAGAATCTATTTTTTAAACAAATAATTGCATCATGTCAATTTAAGAAAAAGGATGTGGCTACATGCTTTTGTACATAGTGCACAAAAATGGAATCAGAGAAACTGTGTGTTAGAGCTGATAGGGGCCTCAGGGATCAATTATTCCAACTCCCTCATTTTGTAGATGAGGAAAAACACAAGCTCATTGTTAGCAAAGCAGGAAACCTATATCTTTTGATTCCTATCCTATCTTTCTCATTCAAGGTAGTACATTTCTTGTGATATTTAAAATCTGTCAGTTTCAAAATGAGAGTGAAACTAAAAGAAACAAAGTCTTAAAAATCACTTTATCATACAGGAAAGTTTCATAGGGCCACATCAGAGAAGCCAAATATTTGACAAGGTCCATAACAACAACAAAAATACATTGTCTATTTTTTAATTCAAAATTTTGAATTTTTATTGTCATAATTTACATTTTTATGTAGCCTCTCTCTCTCTCTCTCTCTCTCTCTCTCTCTCTCTCTCTCTCTCT
>NW_016110855.1:0-1685 GCF_001604975.1 Cebus imitator | reverse complement strand
TTTTTTTTTTTTTTTTTTTTAAATTTATTATTTGTTTATTTTAGAGACAAGATCTCACTCTGTTGCCTAGGCTGGAGTACAGTGGCACCATCTTGGCTCCGTGCAGCCTCTGCCTCCTGGGTTCAAGCACCCCTGGATGAACAGACATAAGACTGAAGCTGAAGTGCCAGCCCTGGATCCATCCTATATGACTATGCTATTGGGAGCAAGTTCATCTCTTCAGGATTGAGCTCAGGGTACTCAGATCAACACTTGCCTGACTCTGGTGTTCTCTCCAGATGTCCCACCTGGCCTCAGAACCCACCTTGTGGCTGAAGGCCGGGATCTGTGTGCAGTGGAGCTCGTGGCCCAGCTCCAGCCTGTAGGCACCGTCTGAGCCACTCTCTGTCTGCAGCCTCTGGCTGGTGCTGCACTCATGCTCTGGCTGCTTTGCCTGAGCTGTGAGGATCAATCCAGAGACTCCTGCCCTCCTCTGCCAGGCAGCCCTTCACCACGGCTCCAAGAGGAGGAGGGCCCAGCCCAGCCTGGCCTCAGCCATGCCCCCCCCCGCCCCGGCTCTGTGCTCTGCTCCACCTGTCACTTCTTTAGAACCTGTTGGTGGGGAGGTCTTAAGAGATGGGTGAATGTCCCCTCAACAGACACACCTTTCTTTTTAATGAGAAAGTACTAAGTCCTACTCAGAGCCCACAGAATGGCTAATGGAAAGCCCCATGGTGACAGCACATCTTAGCTCGCAGAGCCACAGCCACAGGAAACAAGGCAGGCCCTGCCACCTCCACCTGCCCTACAGCCAGGCACGAGATGCCTTACCCCAGAGGCTGTACTCCATCCTCAGGGAGTTGGTCTGGAGCTGGCCTCGCTGCTTCAGCAGGCCAAGGGCACGCAGCCCTGCCAACCCTGGCATTAAGAGCTTGGCACCCAGGGCAGACACCCACCATCCATCCTCCTCCTTCCTCTCCAGCAGTGCTGCAGGGACAGAGAGCAGGCAGATGAAAGGGTCAGCCCCTGGGGACCAAAACCCTGAGCCCCAGGCAAAGAGGGGACTCGGGAATTCCCCAAGGGCCTTGGGGTTGGGGGCTCCTTGAAGAGCCAACATCTATGCCCTGCACAACAGGCCACAGACAGCCTGATCACGGCTCACTGCAGCCTTGACCTCCCAGGCTCAATCGATCCTCCCACCTAAGCCTCCTGAGTAGCTGGTACTATAGACATGTGCCACCACACTTGGCTAATTTTTGTATTTTTTTTTTTTTTAAGAAACAGGGGTCTCACTATGTTGCCAAGGCTGACCTTGAACTCCTGGGCTCAAGCAATCCTCCTGCCTTGGCTTCCCAAAGTGCTGGGGTTATAGGCATGGGACACTGTGCTTGGCCCAAAAATAAAGTAGAATGAGCTTGGGTGCAGTGGCTCATGCCTGTAATCCTAGCACTCTGGGAGGCCAAAGTGGGCAGATTTCCTGAGGTCAGGAATTCGAGACCAACCTGGCCA
Organism: Cebus imitator; assembly: GCF_001604975.1. Taxonomy (NCBI): domain Eukaryota; kingdom Metazoa; phylum Chordata; class Mammalia; order Primates; family Cebidae; genus Cebus; species Cebus imitator. Next base: position 197 of record NW_016110855.1, on the reverse strand, counting down.
ACGTAGTGAAGCCTCGTCTCTACTAAAAAAAAGAAAAATAAATAAATAAACCAGATGTGGTGGTGGGCACCTATAATCCCAGCTACTCGGGAGGCGGAGGCAGGAGAATTGCTTAAGCCCAGGAGGCAGAGGTTACAGTGAGCCAAGATTGTGCTACAGCATCCAATCCCAGCAATAGTGTGAGACTCTGTCTCAAA
>NW_016110854.1:0-1686 GCF_001604975.1 Cebus imitator | reverse complement strand
ACCGCAACCTCTGCCCCCTGAGTTCAGGCAATTCTCCTGCCTCAGCCTCCTGAGTAGCTGGGACTACAGACACGCGCCACCATGCCCAGCTAATTTTTTGTAGTTTTATTAGAGACGGGGTTTCACCATGTTGACCAGGATGGTCTCGATCTCTTGACCTCGTGATCCACCCGCCTCGGCCTCCCAAAGTGCTGGGATTACAGGCGTGAGCCACCGAACTATAGAATCTTAAATGAAACATATTCTAGAAAGGATGATCAGGAGACTAAACTGTACAGAAAAAAAAATCAGAAAACTTGAAAGCACTGAATAAAAATTATTCAAAATAGAGCTGAATTATTTGCTTCCCATCGCCTAAGATGCTTTCACTGAAATGCTGCTTTATAAATGAGGATCATAGTCTTTCCCAAACAATAGTGCCTAAACAATGTTATATTCATTTGGATCACCAGCAATTCTTATCAGCAAAACAAATCATTTGAAAAGAATGTCAAAAAAAGACAATGGGCTTTTTTACGGTCTACAGATGTCAATATACATGTAAGGGTCATAATTTTTGAAAACTACCTTTGCTTTGCCCTCAATATGAAAAATATACTCCATGATATATACCCTCATGGTAGAATTGGACTTATCTTCAGAATTTCACACAGAAACACAAATAATAAATCTAAACATGTGATAAATTTTTCCATGCCTTTTCTTCTCTGACAAACATTAATGGCACATTTATATTTTGTAGAAATAATCCTTCAGAATTCTTAAAAATCTAGCAAGTTCTTTATTTAAAATTGACATTATACTTTGCTAAGCACAGTTATTTTTGTCTTCTTCGGGTATGAAAGTTTGCAGAAGGAATGAATGGACTGGGAAAGAATTCAAAGGAGATTACAATTTACATATATATATATATGGTAGGTGTATATATATATATATATGGTGTATATATAACATATATATAATTGAGCAAAGTAGACAGTATATAAATATTCAATTATTCTTTATACATTTTTGCACACTCAAAATATTTCATGATAAAACCCACACAAAGCTGGAGAGGATGCCACAAAAGGTCTCATAAACTGCTATTGGTTACATATTATACAGGTTCTTTTAAAGTTCCAATCTTGGAGTCAAGATTTTCAAATAAAGATTTATGTTAAAATACATTCATTATTGCAATATTTCTAATAGTAAAAATATGACATTCAGTAAATATCAAAACAATAACAATAAATTATGTTAAATTCATAAAGTGAAAGTATTAGGCATTGAAAAATAAAGTTTTCAAAGCAGGGGAAAATAAGAAAATGCTAGTGGTATAGTAGCACAATACAAAAACATGGTCCAATTTTTACAAAACAAAAGTAAATTATATATTTACACACAAAAAAATACTAGGGGAAGCCGGGCATGGTGGCTCACGACTGTAATCCCAGCACTTTGGGAGGCTGAAGCAGGTGGATTGCGAGGTCAGGAGATCAGACCATCCTGGCCAACGTGATGAAACCCCATCTCTACTAAAAATACAATTATCTGGGTATGGTGGCCCACTTCTGTAGTCCCAGCTACTCAGGAGGCCGAGGCAGGATAATCGCTTGAACCCAGGAGGCAGAGGTTGCAGTGAGCCTAGATTGTGCCACTGCATTCCAGCCTGGTCACAGAGCGAGATTCCGTTTAAAAAAA
>NW_016110853.1:0-1686 GCF_001604975.1 Cebus imitator | reverse complement strand
GTCCCGGGCGTGGTGGCTCACGCCTGTAATCCAAGCACTTTGGAGGCCAAGGTGGGCGGATCACCTGAGGTCGGGAGTTCAAGACCAGCCTGACCAACGTGGTGAAACGCCGTCTTAAAAAAAATAATAAATAAATAAATAAATAAAATTAAATAAAAAAAAAAAAGAATTTGTTATACATACTTTCTGAAAAGAAAATCCAGGCCTGGATGGTTTCACTGGTTAGCTTTTTTTTTGTTTTTGTTTTTGGAGACAGAGTTTTGCTTTTGTTGCCCAGTCTGGAGTGCAATGGTGCGATCTTGGCTCACCACAACCTCTACCTCCTGGGTTCAAGCAATTATCCTGCCTCAGCCACCTGAGTAGCTGGGATTATAGTCATGTGCCATCATGCCCGGCTAATTTTATATTGTTAGTAGAGATGGGATTTCACCATGTTGGTCAGGTTGGTCTTGAACTCCTGACCTCAGGTGATCCACCCGCCTTACCTCCCAAAGTGCTGGGATTACAGGCATGAGCTACTGAGCCCAGCCACTGGTTAGTGTTTTATTTTATTTTTTGGAGAGGCAGAGTCTTGCTATGTTGCTAAGGCTTGACTCAAACTCTTGGTCTCAAACAGTCCTCCTCCCTCAGCCTCCCAAAGTGCTGGAATTACAAGCATAAGCCATCACACTCAGCTGACTGCTCGATGTTTTACTATGTTAACCATTTGTTTTGTATCAAATATTCAGTGAAGAGATCAACACTAGTCTCATACAAATGCTTTCAGAAAATATAGGAAGTGTTCGGTTCCTTATGTGAGTCCAGCTTAACCTAAGACAAAAACCTGACAAAAGCATTACAAAAACAAAATTACACACCAATAGCCTTTGTGAATATAGACTTAAATATCCTTAATAAAAGGTCAGCATATCAAATCCAAGATTGTATAAGAAGATAATGTATCATGGCTGAGTACAGTGGCTCACACCTGTAATTCCAGCACTTTGGGAGGCCAAGGTGAGTGGATCACAAGGTCAGGAGTTCCAGACTAGCCTGACCAACATGGTGAAACCCCGTCTCTTCTAAAAATACAAAAATTAGCTGGGCATGGTGGCACATGCCTGTAATCCCAGGTACTCAGGAGGCTGAGGCAGGAGAATCGCTTGAATCTGTGAGGCAGAGGGTGCAGTGAGCCAAGAGAGATCATACCACTGCACTCCAGCCTGTGCGACACAGCAAGACTCTGTCTAAAAAGTAATAGCAATAATAATAATGCTAATAATAATAAAGCAGTTTCAAAAAAAATAGTTTCATCATTTCTATCTTCATTCCCAAAGTGCTGGGATTAGAGGAGTGAGCCACTGTGCCTCACTTTAAGTTGGTTTAAGCAAGTATTTATATCCTAACAACAAAAAAAAAAAAAAAAAAAAAAAAAAGATAATGCATCATGATCAACTAGGATTTATCCCTAGGAGTACAGAGTTGTACTTATTAAGATTTCAAAACCAGTCAATGCATGCTTCCTTCTCTCTGCACCTTTGCCAGCCCTGGAGAACACAGATCAATAAACTCTTACTCAAAATCTATTTTTTTTGTTTGTTTGTTTTGTTTTTTTTTGTTTTTTTGAGACGGAGTTTCGCTCTCGTTGCCCAGGCTGGAGTGCAATGGCGCAATCTCGGCTCACCGCAACCTCCGCCTCCTGGGTTC
>NW_016110852.1:0-1686 GCF_001604975.1 Cebus imitator | reverse complement strand
TAGAGACAGGGTTTCACCATGTTGGCCAGCCTGGTCTTGAACTCCTGACCTCAGGTGATCCTCCCACCTCGGCCTCTGAAAGTGCTGGGATTACAGGCATGAGCCACTGTGTCTGGCCTTGAAGTTGGGGTTCTTTCCCACCACATGGCACCACTCCAAGGAGATGGTGGCAGGGCCCAAGACACCCCTGGGACCACAGCAAAACTTCTGGAACCTTTCCTGCCACTGACCAAGGTGCCGGGTGCCATCCTAATTGCTGACACAACCATCTGGGGTAGGCACCAATACAGTTCCACTATGGAGAGGGAAAAACTGAGGCACAGAGAGGCATCCAGCCTGCCCTCACCCGGGGTGGGAAAGCCAGGGCTGCAGCACAGCAGTCTGAAGTCAGAATCCATGCTCTTCACCGCTGTTCTACCGGGCCTCTGGGCTTGGCTCTGGTGTCCTGAACTTTTGCTGCAGGAACAAGCAAAGAGGCATTGAGGGTCTCCACTAAGTTTGAGTGCCCTGCAACTCTCTCCCTCATAGCCTGGAGCTGAACTAAGATCCCAATTCCTACCACTCCCTGGGCTCTGAAGAGCACCCTGACACCCTCCCTTGTTACTGCCCTTCTAGGAGGTCGCTGGGTGATGCCTTACTCCCCAGGAGAAAAGGGAAGAGGATGGTATGTAGGCATCTACGTTTTGTTCTTTTTTGTGACAGAGCCTCCCTCTGTTGCCCAGGCTGGAGTGCAGTGGCACAATCTCAACTCACTGCAACCTCTGACTCCCAGGTTCAAGTCGATTCTCCTGCCTCAGCCTCCCAAGTAGCTGGGATTACAAGCGCATGCCACCACACACGGCTGATTTTTGTATTTTTAGTAGAGAAGGGGTTTTACCATGTTGGCCAGCCTGGTCTCGAACTCTTGACCTCAGCTGATCCACCTGCCTCAGCCTCCCAAAATGCTGGGATTATAGGCATGTGCCACTGTGCCCGACCCTTTTTGTTCTTTAAACTTTATTTTTAAGGTTCTTTTTTAGAGACAGGGTCTCACTCAGGCTGGAGTGCAGTGGCACCATCATAGCTCACTGCAGCCTCAAACTCCTGGGCTCAACCAATCCTCCCACCTCCGCCTCCCCAGTATTTGGAACTACAGGCATGCGCCACCACACCCGGATTAAATTAAAAAAAAAATTTGTAGAGACAGGGTCTCACTATGTTGTCCAGGCTGTCTTGAACTCCTGGGCTCAAGCAATCCTCCAGCCTCAGCTTCCCAATGTGCTGGGATTACAGGCATGAACCAAGGCGCCCGCATATCTATGTTTTGAAAGAGGGCAGAGGCCAGGGCATGGGACAGATTGGGGAGGGGGTACAGAGCACCTGGGGAGCAGTCCTAGTGCCCAGAGTGCCAAGGACTGAGGAAAGGGTGGAGTGGAGGTGGGCATGTCACTGCACTGGTGTCCTTTTTGTGGAAGGGAGTCTACAGTGGCCAATGGGGACATATGTCCTCCTCTGTCCCCCTGAAATGCCCCAGACCCCTGTTTGCCACCTGGCCTGGGGCCTATTATTAAACCTCAGGGTTGGGAGGCCGAGGCAGGTGGATCAGTTGAGGTCAAGAGTTTGAGACCAGACTGGCCAACATGGTGAAACCCAGTCTCTACTAAAAATACAAAAATTAGCTAGGCATGGTGACGGGCAGCTGTAGTC
>NW_016110851.1:0-1687 GCF_001604975.1 Cebus imitator | reverse complement strand
CTGGGGTGACTTTGTCCCCCAGAAACTATCTGGCAAAATGTCTGGAGACATTTTTTGTTTTACCAGCTGGATGGCACCTTACAAGGTACAGGACAGCACCCATCTCAAAGAATGATCTTGCCCCAAATGTCAAAAGCATGGCTGAGAAGCTCTGCCTGGGACTGTGTGTGAACAAAGGGAATGAATGACAAGAGGCGCAGCTGCTTTGGCCGGGAGAGGTGGGGCTGGGGAAGAGCCAGGACCCAGCAGCTCCCACCCACAGAGCTAGGCCAGGTCTTCTAGCACGAAACCATCTTGGTTCATTTTTAGAAAATAACTTCTGGAATATTCCATGGCTCACTTGCTATTTGCTCGTTTGTCCTTGAATTCGTTTATACATATATTTATCAAGTGCTGGCTGTGTGTCAGGCACAGTAGGAAGCTCCAGTGTTTACCAGCTCACTGCATGGAATTCAGGGACTACATTTAATAGAGTCTCCTCACTGATGACATTGACAGGGTCCTATGACCAGCCTGTGCAGTGTCCACTGGGGCCAAAGTTGGTGACAACATCAGTGACAAGAAAAAAACATCAGTGACAGGTCGGGTGCAGTGGCTCATGCCTGTAATCCCAGCACTTTGGGAGGCCAAGGCGGGTAGATCACCTGAGGTCAGGAGTTCAAGACCAGCCTGGCCAACATGGTGAAACCCCATTTCTACTAAAAATACAAAAATCATCTGGGCATGGTGGCGGGCCCTGTCATCCCAGCTACTTGGGAGGCTGAGGAAGGAGAATTGCTTGAACCTGGGAGATGGAGGTTGCAGTGAGCCAAGACTGCACCACTGCACTATAGCCTTGGCAGAGCAAATATAGCCAACAGAGCAAAACTCTGGCTCAAAAAAACAAAAAACAACACAAAAAGAAAACAAACAAACAAATAAACAAAAATCAGTGACAACAAACACTCCCTGTGTACCCAAAGCCTTGTGTTCATTTCACTTTCAAGAAAGTAAACTCAGGCCAGAAGCACCTCTACGTGTGAGGAAGACACACAAATGAGACCTCCCTCCTTCCCTCCTAGGGCGGGAGGCTTTTCAGTTCTTTTCAGGACTACCTCCTCCAAGTCAGTGAGCAAAAGCAGCCCCCCACTGCCATCCTTGGAATTCTCCAGATGTGTTGAGTGGCCACACTGTGGTCAGTCCAATGGGACATTGCTTCCCATGGGGCCCAGACCAGCCTTTGGGGCACAGGTCTCATCTGCTCTGCCCAGAGCAACAACAGCGCATGCTCAGGAAATTCCTGGGAAGGAATGAAGACGTGAATCAACGGCACCCAGGCCTAGCATTCAATTTTAAATCACTGCCTACTGCTTGCTTCTTTCCCCCCAACCCTGCCAAAAAAACTCATCTGACTGGTAGAGCTGAGCGTGATCTAAAATCCTAGAGTGGGCGGGATCTTAGACATGTAATTCCCGGGACCAGTTGCATCAGAATCCCCTGGGAGCCTTTGATGGTGGATGCCTATGCCCGTCGCCAGAACTGCTGAGTCAGCGGTATTGGAGGGAGCCCAGCGTGGCCCTGGTCACTGGAATCCACTGCCTTGGGGAACACCTTGGTCTTGAACTCCTGGGCTCAAGAAATCTGCCTTCTTCAGCCTCTCAAAGTGCTGGGTTTACAGGCATGAGCCACCGCATCCGGCCTATATAAA
>NW_016110850.1:0-1687 GCF_001604975.1 Cebus imitator | reverse complement strand
AAAAAAAAAAAAAAGCAAGCAAGAAAGAAGCATAGCACTGAATGAAAAGCAGACTTGAAGTGAGCCTTGCAGATTCAGGGGACCAGGGAGGGGAGGTTACTGTGATTCCAACCCCTGGAAACAGGATTAATTCCTACCAACCGTGCCCACAGACAGGGCCCACTTCATGGGCATGTGACCTGGCACTTAGAAGGGTCCTGTGTTTGGTTGAATGTTCTGCTGTTGCCATTTTGAAATTTTTGATTTTTGAACGAGGGACGCCATGTTTTAATTTTGCGTCGAGCCCTGCATGTTATGTAGCTGGCCCAGCTCACAGAACTTCCCCAGGACCACTTCTTCAGACATTTCAGTATGGTCCTCCCACCCATTCCTCCCTGTTGGCTTTTCTTTTGCTTTCTTTTTCTGGAGGTATCCACGACACCGACACTTTGACAGTCCTCGGTGGCATCTGTTCCGCATCCTATCGGTAAGGCTGACATACACACTGCCCACGCAGCTTTGTCACCCCAGGATGTATGACAATAACAATCCATATTCAAAACCCTAGAAAACATGAACCCGAGCTTGTGAATAGACCAGAAAGTATAGAATTTTGTAGTTTAAAGGAACTGCAGTGTTCTTGTTTTACAGAGTAAATTAGTTGTGGAGAGAGGAAGGAAATTTCCAAGGCTACTTCATGTATCAACATCAGGCTGGGGACATGATCTGATATACATGCTGCTAGCTCACTCTGCAGCCTCTGTAAAAAGAGGTTAACATGAACAGTTACAGTCCCCAAACAGTCCCCAAACTCATGTGAACTCTGGCTTCAGTCTTTTCTCAACACTTCAATCAACAATGACGTTATTAAAGAGTTGGGCGAGGTGGCACACGACACTAATCCCAGCACTTTGGGAGGCCAAGGAGGGCAGATCACTTGAGGTCAGGAGTTTGAGACCAGCCTAGCCAACATGATGAAACTCTGTCTCTACTAAAAATACAAAAATTAGTAGGCATAGTGGTACGTGCTTGTAATCCCAGCTTCTTGGAAGCCTGAGGTGGGAGGATCACTTGAACCTGAGAGCTGGAGGTTGCAGTGAGCTGAGATCACAGCACTGGATTCCAGCCTAGGCAACAGAGTGAGACTCCGTCTCAAAAAAAAATATGCTATTAAAGAAAGGCTGGAAAGATAATCATTTTCTCCACATCAACTCCCCCAAAATATTTTCACTTCCTCCTACTCCTTATCTTTTACTGATGAATATATTTGGTAGTAAAAACAACCAATGTAAATTACATGGCCTCTTCATGGCTCCACCTACCATTCCTGCTGTCAACCCGGTAGCCTTGTAGAAAGGAAGAGAAGAATCCAAGGATCCAGAAAACCCACAAAGTGGATAATTAACACCAGAGAAATCAAGATTTGGCTACCCCATCATAGCTAAAATACTAAGGGGCAGGATGAGACACAGTCCCGAAACTTTCTATCAGGGGAAATGGGTTGCAGAGTTACCACAATCTAGTCAATCAGAAGGGACCCTCTTGTCTCAAGGCTGACTTAATTGCCATAATTCAATTAACATGCTTCCACTAATTATATAAGCTTTTAGATGACAGTTCAACAGTAGCACCACTGAGAATAACTCATTATTTTTTTTTCATTTTTAAACTCAGTTAATTATAGGTAAATTGCATTGGTTTCTTTTTC
>NW_016110849.1:0-1688 GCF_001604975.1 Cebus imitator | reverse complement strand
ACACAAATAATTGTAAATTGAGCAGTTATATTGCCACCACCTAGGTCAAGAAATAGGGTACTGTTAGCACCCCAGGACTCTGCATATGACTTCCTGATCACAATGCCTCTCCTTCTTGCCTGTCCTCCTCTAGAGGTTTCCAGTTGATTTGTACAGTAATCATAGCTTTGAATTTCTTTAGTTTCACCAATTGTGTGTATGTCCTTAAACAATATAGATTTTTAAAAATATTTTTTCTTTTATAGTTTCTGAATTTATACCTTTTTCAGCACAAGATTATATACCTATTTACCTATATTTTACTCTTATTTTTTGTTTAAAAAAACTTTTAAAAATGTTAAACAATACATATACCCAATTACATAAAACACAAATTGTACAATTTGGAATGTTCTAAAGTAAACAGCCGGTAATTTCCCCCTAGGGAAATAAATATAACCTTGCTGACACCCTTGAAGCCCATCATCATCTCTTGTCTTCTGATTTTCTTTTTTTTTTTTTTTTTTTTTTTTTTTTTTTTTTTTTTTTTTTTTTTTTTTTTTTTTTTTTTGAGATGGAGTCTTGTTGCCCAGGCTGGAGTCAGTGGCACAATCTCAGCTCATGCAACCTCCGCCTCCTGGGTTCAAGCAATTCTCCTGCCTCAGCCTCCCGAGTAGCTGGGAATACAAGTGTGTACCACCATGCCTGGCTAAGTTTTGTATCTTTATTAGAGATGGGGTTTTACTATATTGGCTAGCCTGGTCTCAGACTCCTGATCTCTCGTGATCTGCCCACCTCAGCCTCCCATGATTCTGGAATTACAGGCATGAGCCACTAAGCCCAGCCTTGTCTATCTTCTTTTGAGAAATGCCTATTCATGCCCTTTTTCCACTTTTTGATGAGATTATTTGTTTTTTCCTTGCTGATTTGTTTGAGTTCATTGTGGATTCTGGATACTAGTCTTTTGTCAGAGGCATAGTTTGTAAATATTTTCTCTTACTCTGTGGGTTGTCTGTTTACCCTGCTGATTATTCCTTTTGCTGTGTAGAAGCTTTTTGATTTAATTAGGTCCCATTTTTTTATTTTTGTTTTTGTTGTGTTTGCTTTTGAGGCCTTAGTCATGAATTCTTTGCCTAGATCAATGTCCAGAAGCTTTTTTCCGATGTTTTTTTCTGGAATTTTTATGGTTTCAGGTCTTGGATTTAAGTCTTTGATCCGTCTTGAGGTGATTTTTGTATAAGGTGAGAGATGGGGATCCTGTGGCTATTCAGGTTTCCCAGCACTGTTTATTGAATAGGGTGTCCTTCTCCAATTTGTCTTTGTATGCTGGGATTACAGGTGTGAGCCACTGTGTCTGGCCAAGCTTAATATTTTAAGATACCTTAGTGAATCAACCAATTATTTTTAGGTTAGCAGAGTTCTTATTTTATAATAATTGTCATAACACACATTTATTGAATATGATGTAATATTAATTAACATAAGTCTATTAAAGAGAAGTATTATGTCAGTATTTGCAGTGAATTTGAAGCAATTAAAGAACATGCATTAAAAGTCCCTGAAACAACAGAAGAGATGATGGATCTGATAACTTATGTAGAAAAAGCCCGGACTGCAGGAATTGAAGAGTTGATTTCAAGGATCCAGGTAAGAAACTTTTAATTTACACATTTTGTGTTTTTTTCATTGTGAAATACGATATTCATAGT
>NW_016110848.1:0-1689 GCF_001604975.1 Cebus imitator | reverse complement strand
TCTTTGAGACAGAGTCTTGCTTTGTCACCTAGGCTGGAGTGTAGTAGCACAAACTTGACTCACTGCAACTTCTGCCTTTCAGGTTCAAGTGATTCTTCTGCCTCAGACTCCCTAGTAGCTGGGATTACAGGTGTCCGCCACAGGCCTGGCTAATTTTTGTATTTTTAGTAGAGACAGGGTTTTACCATGTTGACCAGGCTGACCTCAAGTGATCCACCTGCTTCAGCCTCCCAAAGTGCTGGGATTACAGGCATAAGCCACTGCTCCTGGCTGCATTTACTCTTTAGACAAAATTTTAACACACTTGGCTATCTGGTTCCTGAATCAATGTAGATTAGCCAATAGCAGATTAGAAGAGACATTGGAAGATGCTTGTTAGCAGGCCATTCTGATGTCAGCAAGAAATATGAGTTAACTCTTCAAATGAGCAAACAGGAAACCTAATAAAGACAGATACAAACAATAAAAAAGCACAGTATTCAGGTAGCTTTCTGGAATAACTAATCATCCCTATAGACTTTAGTAGCCCTTGAAGACATTAGCACTGTGTAGTAATTGAGGTTTATAATGATAACTTAGATCAATAAAGGCTCAATTGTGGTCTATAGATTTAAAAAATGAAACAAGGAAGCATATAATCCATTTCATAAAGATTTTCATCTAGAATGGCTAAAATAATACACTTTGACACTTTTTTCTTTTTTCTTTTTTTTTTTTTTTTTTTTTTTTTTTTTTTTTTTTTTTTTTTTTTTTTTTTTTTTTTTTTTTTTTTAAATACAGAGTCTTCCTCTGTTGCCCAGACAGGAGTATAGTGGTGCAACCTCAGCTCACTGCAACCTCTGCCTCCCTAGTTCAAGTGATTCTCATTCCTCAGCCTCCCGAATAGCTGGGATTACAGAGGTGCGCCACCACACCTGGCAAATTTTTGTATTTTTAGTAGAGATGGGTTTTCACCGTGTTGGCCAGGCTATTGGCCATTATTTTTGTAGATACTCCTTTGCAGTGCTGTTTTTAAAACTTTGTTTTTGTACATATGTCCTCATAATCTCCCTGCTCTTCGTGACTGTCTTTAATCATTTCCTCATGTTTTTAAAAAAATTTCTGATTGTATAGAGAAAATTCCACTGCCATATTCCCAGGGCTTATAAAAGAGCCTGCCACTTAATATAAAACTGTAAAATGTATTAGGTTGGTGCAAAAGTAATTGCAGTTTTTGCCATTACTTTCATGGCAAAAACTGCAATTATAAAACTAAATGATGCCGGGTGCGTGGCTCATACCTATAATCCCAGCACTTTGGGACGCCAGGAGTTCGAGACCAGCCTAACTAATGTGGTGAAACCTCGTCTCTACTAAAAATACAAAATTTAGTTGGGCATGGTGGCACATGCCTGTAATCCCAGCTACTCAGGAGGCTGAGACATGAAAATCGCTTGAACCTGGGAGGCAGAGGTTGCAGTGAGTCGAGATCACACCACTGCACTCCAGCCTGGTGGATAAATGATATTCTGTCTCCAAAACACACACACACACACACACACACACACACACACACACACGCACACACGCACACACGCACAAACAAACACACACAAAACTAGATGAACTCCACTTTCTAGAATTGCCATATCCTAATAAGTTCTATATTGTAATACAATCTTTGGCCATGCAATCATGCCTTACTTTTTT
>NW_016110847.1:0-1689 GCF_001604975.1 Cebus imitator | reverse complement strand
ACAGCACTTATATACTAATATTCTTGTGACAGAAAACACTGGCAGAAAGAGCTCTGTTTGACTGATTTGGGTACAGTATTTATTTGGTCCAGTTAATAATCCTTCACAACAAATGATTTCTGAGTTCCTATCCATGTCACAGTCACTCTCTGTTGTTACAGAAGTCCTGCATTGCAGGACAAGAGGAAAGAAGAAAAACTAAGTTGTAGCTCTACTCCTCAAAGTTCTTTTGTTCTAAAAATCTGAAACGAATGGCCTCTTTGTTACTGAATTCCACATACACTTTTCCGTCTTCAGCTAACTAGACCTCTCTGCAGCATCTGACTCTGTTGACCACTTTCTCTTTCTTGAAACTCTCTCCTTTCTGGCCAGTGAGTGGCTCCCTTTCTCCTGGCCCTTTTGCTTCCATGCCAATATCCCTTAATCTTACTTTACAGGGGTGTAAGATGAAATGCCTATATGGGCCATAAGAGTAGGCCAGGGGCATTCTTTGGCACACTTTGCTCCAATTATTTCCTGCAAGTTGTTGCAATGTTTTTTGGGTTTTTTTGCTTCATTTGTTTTATTTTGAGATGGAGTTTCACTCTTGTTACCCAGGGTGGAGTGCAATGGCGCAATCTCGGCTCACTGCAACCTCCACCTCGGTTCAGGCAATTCTCCTGCCTCAGCCTCCTGAGTAGCTGGGATTACAGGCACGCGCCACCATGCCCAGCTAATTTTTTGTATTTTTAGTAGAGAAGGGGTTTTGCCATATTGGCCAAGCTGCTCTTAAGATCTCTTGACCTCGTGATCCACCCGCCTCGGCCTCCCAAAGTGCTGGGATTACAGGCGTGAGCCACCGCGCCCGGCGGGATTATTTTCATTTCCCTTTTATGTTGGAATCTTGCCTCATACAACTGGTGATCTTCGAGCTGTTTGTTTATACATGAGCCTGAGAAATTTAAGTGATGACTTTAATGTATACATACATAAGCAAATGTTGTTGACTGATAGGCTTTGTTTGCTTTTAAAGTGATACAATGAAGAGGTGACTCACTAGGGTACCTCCAAACACCAGGTCTTTCTTTAAGAAGTATTGAAATTCTCCAAAGAAGAGATTTATAATGATCTCTGGAGGGAATAGACTCTCCAGCTGTGTTTGAGTGAAGAGGGAGAAATGAGCCTGTGCTTCACACCCGCAGGTTACTGGACTCTGAGGCCTAGGCTTTTTCTCTCGTTTTTTTCAGAAAGCACACCTTTGATCCCTCACTTAGGAAATCAGAGCTTGGATGCTGGCATTCTCTGTGTGTCTGCGTAAAGAAACAAACAAAAGTGTGTAGCCATTGTGCTTTTGAAGCCCAGGGTTAAGTTTTAAAATTGTAGCAAAACTGCGATGGGATTCTAGACCTCATGATCTCAAGAATAGCGCTCTTTCCAACATATTACACTACTTCACCTTTACAAAATGAATGAAATGAAAGATCTTAGAGAATAAAAGTTTCTCAGTTGGACCACACGTGGTATCCAGTGTTAAATTCTAGATGAACATTGTTATTTCTGATGAACATTGACAAAAAAATTTCTATCGCAGAAAACAACCAGGAATTTTATGGGGATTGGAAATCACAAAGATGTGTTCCAAATTGGAAAATAGATGCCTAAAGAAAGACATGATATTGGCCTTCACTTTTTTTTTTTTTTTTTTTTTTT
>NW_016110846.1:0-1689 GCF_001604975.1 Cebus imitator | reverse complement strand
GGTTTCACCGTGTTGACCAGGATGGTCTCGATCTCTTGACCTCGTGATCCACCCGCCTCGGCCTCCCACAGTGCTGGGATTACAGGCTTGAGCCACCGCGCCCGGCCGACCATAAGCTTTTAAAGTGCTCATTGATAACAGTCAGGTTGAAATCTGTCATCTTATTTGTTTACTATTTGTCCCATTTAATGTATTCTTTATTTCTTTTCTCTGTCTTCTTTTGGTTTATTATATATAAAATCTTCATTATTTTTGTGATTCCTTTAGGGTTTAGAGTACACATCTTAAGTTATCACATGCTATCTTTAAGTGGTATTATGTCATTTCAGGTATAGTAGAAGAACCTTACAGTGGTTTTTTAAATTAATTAATTAATTAATTAATTGAGACCAAGTCTCACTCTTGTTGCCCAGGCTGGAGTGCAATGGCACAATCTCAGCTCACTGCAGCCTCCACCTCCTGGGTACAAGTGATTCTCCTGCCTTAGTCCCTGAGTAGCTGGAATTACAGGCATCTACCACCATGCCCACTAATTTTTGTGTTTTTAGTGGAGACAGGGCTTCACCATCGTGGCCAGGCTGATTTCGAACTCCTGACCTCAGGTGATCCACCTGCCTTGGCCTCCCAAAGTGTTGGGATTACAGGAGTGAGCCACTTTGCCCAGCCCTTACAGTAGCAGACTTTAATTTCTTCCCTCTAGACCTTTGTGCTACTGTTATCATACATCTTACCTTTATGTATGTTATAAACTCCAGACTACATTGTTATTATTTAGGTTTAAATGGTTGATTATGTTTTAAAGGGATTTAAATACTAAAGTTTCATCACATAGTTACCATTTCCTTTGCTATTCATTCCTTTGTGTGGATCCAGACTTCCATTTGGTATCATTTCCTTTCTTCCTATAAGACTTTTATATTTCTTGTAGTATGGCCCTGGTGGTTTTAAATTTTTTCAGCTTGTTTGTTTGAAACAGTCTTTATTTTGCCTTCATTTCTGAAAGTTATTTCTACTGATACAGAATTCTAGGTTGACAGAGGTTTTTTTTTTTTTAATTCACTGCTTTAAAGATGTTGCTTCACTCTGTGCTTGTGTTGTTTTCGAATGAGAAGTTTGCTATAATTTTTATCTTTATTATTCTAGGTAATATGCCTTTTCTTTTGGTTGTGTTAAATATTTTTCTCTTTATCATTGATTTTGAACAATATGATTATGATGAGCTGTGGCATAGTTTTTTCATGTTTCTTGTGCTTGGGGTTTGTTGAGCTTCTTGAATCTACATGTTAACAGTTTTTGTTATTATTTCTTCAAATATTTTCCCCATACCTCCTTCTCTCTCCTCTCCTTTGAGGGCTCCAATCAGACTTCTATTAGGCTACTGGAAGTCTTTTAGCTCACTGCCTCACAGCTTAGTAGAGAAGGCATAAAAGCAAGTTGGCTCTTCCAAGTGCAAGGTATCATATGCTAAACAAGATAAATGTCCAAGGGGCTATCGGCACAGAGATAAAGGGCAAATGACTTGCCTGAAGGAAAGCTGGTAGGATAAGTCAGAGAAAACTTCACAGAGGCAGCTCTATTTATTTTTAAAATTCTATTTGTTTCTGTATTTTTGTGTAGTATTTATTGCTGTGTTCTCAAGTTCACTAATCTTTTCTTTTATAATATCTAAGTTTTTTTTTTTTTTTTTTT
>NW_016110845.1:0-1689 GCF_001604975.1 Cebus imitator | reverse complement strand
CCTCGGCCTCCCAAAGTGCTGGGATTACAGGCTTGAGCCACCGCGCCCGGCCTATATTTTCTTTTTAATACTTTATTGAGCACTAGATGAATGCTTTTTACATGTAGCATGTATTTCTGCATACATGTTATACGTCAGTACAAACTTAACTATTTTCTCAAGTT
This sequence comes from Cebus imitator, assembly GCF_001604975.1. Taxonomy (NCBI): domain Eukaryota; kingdom Metazoa; phylum Chordata; class Mammalia; order Primates; family Cebidae; genus Cebus; species Cebus imitator. The sequence goes on along the minus strand of NW_016110845.1, from coordinate 1,525 downwards.
AATGGCAGCGTGCTGTGTTTTTGTTTTAAAATGGGACATGGGCTGGGCACGGTGGCTCACGCCTGTAATTCCAGCACTTTGTGAGGTGGAGATGGGCGGGTCACCTGAAGTCGAGAGTTGCAGACCAGCCTGAATAACATGGAGAAACCCTGTCTCTACTAAAAATACAAAAAATTAGCCAGGCATGGTGGCGCACGCCTGTAATCCCAGCTACTCGGGAGGCTGAGGCAGGAAAATCACTTGAAATCGGGAGGTGGAGGTTGCGGTGAGCTGAGTTCGCACCATTGCACTTCCGCTGGGCAACAACAGCGAAATTTCGTCTCAAAAAAATAATAAATAAATAAATAAAGTGGGACATATTTGCTCATGCATTATCACATAAGTTTCATGGACTCACTGTGTCTGAAACTAAGTTAATCGGAAAAAAAAAAAAAAGAGCGAATCTCTGTCTCAAAAGAAAAGAAAAAAGCATACATTCATTATAGGCAGGATGTCAAAATTCAAGGACAGGTTTATTACACATTTCATGAAAAACTGTGGTCACTCCACAGGTACTGATTTTCTTTTCCCCTTATGTAAAGTTGGATATCTTTTTAGATAATGCTGAGTTATACAGAAATGCATGTAGTCATGTATACATGTAATTGGTGCTTAAATTGACAAAGTCCCTCACACCACAGAAAAAAATACAATCACAGCCTCATCACTGGTGTCAAGAACAAATTGTAAAACAAGATGTTTGCTTTTACTCTATTTTCTCTACATTTAAATTGTGGAGGTCAAGGTCACTGACAAATCTAAATATGCAATATTTTCTGCTGGGACCCCGTCGTCCTTTGCTTGCCATAGAATTTCTGGAAAGTGGCCGGGCGCGGTGGCTCACGCCTGAAATCCCAGCACTTTGGGAGGCCGAGGCGGGCGGATCACAAGGTCAAGAGATCTATTTATTTTCTATTTTTTTTTGAGACGGAGTTTTGCTCTTGTTACCCAGGCTGGAGTGCAATGGCGCGATCTCGGCTCACCGCAACCTCCGCCTCCAGGTTCAAGCGATTCTCCTGCCTCAGCTTCCTGAATAGCTGGGACTACAGGCATGCGCCACCACGTCCGGCTAATTTTTTGTATTTTTGGTAGAGACCCGGTTTCTCCATGTTGGTCAGGCTGGTCTTGAAGACCTGACCTCAGGTCATCTGCCCACCTTGGCCTTCCAAAGTGCTAGGATTACAGGTGTAAGCCATCACCATCGGCCTGTTCCTGTCATTTTTAAAGCAACCTATGACTATTTAAAGCAACAATTATGACTGTTATTGGATTTATAATATGTAGATATAAAATCGTAACAGCAGCACAAAAGATCGAAGAAAATAGAATTGTTCTGTCATAAGATTTTTATATTTTACATTTATGAACACAGTGCAGTATTGACAGTAATTATATTGTGTTATGTTAAAGATGTACATTGTCCTCTAAAGAAGACTGCTAGAGGGGGATGGAAGAGAGGGGAACATGAGTTGAAAAACTATATATT
>NW_016110844.1:0-1690 GCF_001604975.1 Cebus imitator | reverse complement strand
GCAGCAAATCACACTGCTATGTGTGTTCCTATGCAACAATTTTGCATGTTCTTCACATGTACCCCAAAACCTAAAATGCAATAAAATAAATAAATGGGAAAAAAAAAGATTCATCAAATAAGTCTGTACTGTCTAATACAATAGCCACTGACCACATGCACTAGCACATTTAAGGTGACTCAATAGCTTATGTGACCAGTGGTAACTATTGGATAGTAAATATATCTAATACAGTAGATATATGCTATTTCTATTGGATAGTGAATATATAGAACATTTCCATCACAGAGGAAAGCTCTCATGAACAGTGATGATCTAGGCGGTATTTAAAGTAATTAGATTTGATGAAATTGTTAATGAAGGGAAAGGAGGAGAAGATGAAAGACTGAACTTTGGGGCGATGCAATATTAAGAGATTAGACAAAGGTGGAGGAAAAAACAAAGACCTGAAAAGGAAGTGGACAGTGAAGTACAAGATAAACCAAGAATAACTGATGAAATTGTATCATTTCATCTGCATGACAAAATTAGGAGGCTTACATTATTTTCAACTTTATTTAGGGAAGAGAACTAAAGCTCAGAGAGTGAAGGCACATGGCTTTTATGACACAGCTAGTATCAGAACATTTAGGAATTGAGACAAGAATGTGTGAGCATCTTCCTTTGGCGGGACTAGCTGGCTGTGGATGTGATGATGGTGACTACTCTTGGCCATGACCACAAGTGAGTCCTCACCAAGGATGCCTATTCTAGTGGATTTAAGGAGCAGTTTGGGATTTCAAGGATCCCTTTGACTGTGGAGCCATGGAGGATGGACTATAGCAACAACAGCTGCCGCCTCAATTTTAACTGAAGTTCAGTTCTGCTCTAATATGCTGTACTTACTGGAAAACAGTGTTTTCTTTTGAATCTCCCATCTTCTCCAAGTTTGCCATACAAGAAGAAGGGGCCTCCAATTTATGGAATCACTAATTCCTAAGATTGTTACCTAAAGAGCTTTCTGGGTTGCCTCCTTTGGTATTTCTTATTGCAAAAACTTTAACATCATTTATGTCTTAGTTTGAGTTTTCTTGAAGGCATAGCCTAAAATTAGGATTTGGGTGGAGATAGTTTATTTGAGAGAAGATTCTGGGAGGCAGAAATAAAGGAGTGGAGATAATGAGACAAGAGAGAAAGAAAAACTATAAATGGTTGGTTACCCCCATGGGCAAATAGATCTTAAATTATCTGGTATCCTTCTGAATGCATTGACTTCCATCACCTTTGGTTGGGAGTTGCCCTTGGGGAAATTGACTTTGTGCAGTTCTGGCCTACACTTGTGCACAATTTAAGCTGTGTTCCCAGCTTCTTCCTGAACCAGACAAACTAGAGATGCTGCAGCTTGTATTTATGGTGGGACACCGGCACTGTGCATAGAACTGTCTATTAAAGCCATGTTGAAATTAGGTGGGCTGTGGGACATGGCATGGAGCACCTGTAAGTGTTAAGATGATTGCGAAACAGCATAATATGGCTGTTAGGACTAAGTAATGAGTATGGAATTACACTGTCCCCCCCTTAAAATGATAATAATTTTATGTGAATATATTAGATGACACTATAATTTATTCATCGTTCTCACTCATAGGCAGGTGTTGAACAATGAGAACACACGGACACGGGGAGGGGAGCACTACACACTGGGGTCAGT
>NW_016110843.1:0-1691 GCF_001604975.1 Cebus imitator | reverse complement strand
TTTTTTGTTTTGAAACAGGCCACCCTGCCACCCAGGCTGGAGTACAGTGGTGTGATTACAGCTCTCTGTAGCCTCAATCTCCCAGGCTCAAGCAACCCTCCCCACTCAGCCTCCCAAGAAGTTGTAGTCGTGTGCCACCACACCTGGCTAATGTTTTAATTTTTTGTAGGGACAGATTCACCCTATGTTATCCAAGCTGGTCTCTAACTCCTGGGCTCAAGCAATCCTCCCGCATCAGCCTCTTAAAGTGCTGGGATTATAGGCTTGAGCTACCACTCTTGGTCCTTTTACAGTTTTTAAGGATGAGTCATAAATATGATTTCACTTGACTCTCTGACATAGTTGGGATGTTTGTTGCCTCCAAATCGCATGTTGAAATGTGACCCCCAATGTTGGAGGTGGTGGGAGGTGTTTTGGTCATGAGAGTGGATCCCTCATGAATGCCTTGGTGCCTTCCCCACAGTAATAAGCCAGTTCTCACTGTATTAGTTCATGTGAGAGCGGGTTAAGAGCCTGTCTGTTCTTTTGCTTCCTCTCTTGCCATGTAACACACCTGCTCCTCCCTTGCCTTATGCTGTAATTGTATGCTTCCTGATGCTTTTACAGAAGCAGATGCCAGCAGTATCCTTCTTGTATAGTTTGCAGAACCACGAATCAAACCTCTTTTCTTTACAAGTTAACCCAGCAACACAGAATGGTCTAAGACACTCTCCCATCTCAGGCTTAGGACTGTCATAATACAGATGAGGAAGGAGAGACTCAGGGGAGCAAAGTAACTTTCTCATTGATACATAAATCTCAGGACCAACAAGTGGTAAGCCTAAAAACTCCTAGACCTTCTAACTTTAAACCAGGACTCTTTCCACTACTAGAATGATTCTCATCCTTTAATATGCATCAGAATTATCTGGAAAGCTTGGTAAAACACAGAATGCTGGGCTCCACCCCCAGGACTTCTCATTCAGTAGGTGTGGGGTAGGCCCAAGGATTTGCAATTCTAACAGGTTCCTAGGTGCTGCTGCTCCTGGACCGCGTTTTGAGAACCTGCCACAGACTGTCTGCAGGGGGAAGGATCCCAAGGGCTGCCTGCTGCCACACATGCTTTTTATCAACATGATTTGAAAGAAACACTGTGAAGAAAAGTCAAAATAGTTGGCAGAGAGCTAAAATGGCCAAGAATATTTTTACTTTTAATCTAATTCAACAGCTCATTAATTACGTTTTTGTTCAGTACTAGGACATGTTGAAGGGATTACAAAAGACATATTTCTACTATTGGTATCTTCAAAGACTATATAATTTGGTCATGGAGTTCAGATTAGCATTCAAGAAAGGGAAAGTAATAACACATACAGCTGGATAGCAAAATGTGTGGCATCAACACGTTCTATGGGAGTCAGAGAAGGCGGAGATCAGTGTCAACTAGACTAGCAAGGTAAGGCTTCACAGAAAATGTAGGTTTGGGACTTGCATGAATGGTATGGAGGGTATCTATTGCCGTACAACAAACCACCCAAAAACTTGGTAGCTGACACAACTATTGTCATGTCATGGTTCTGTGGGATGACTGTGCATGGGTCTTGATTGATATCGCTCATGTAGTGACAATCTACAGCTGAGACTGCAGTCAGCTCAAAGCCTGGCTGGGCTAGTTGTCCAAGAGGATATCTTCACTCATTGTGGGCTCAATC
>NW_016110842.1:0-1692 GCF_001604975.1 Cebus imitator | reverse complement strand
AAAAAATTAGCTGGGCATGGTGGTGCGTGCCTGTAATCCCAGCTACTCAGGAGGCTGAGGCAGGAGAATTGCCTGAACCCAGGAGGCGGAGGTTGCGGTGAGCCGAGATCGCACCATTGCACTCCAGCCTGGGTAACATGAGTGAAACTCCGTCTCAAAAAAAAAAAAAAAGGGCAGGTTTCTGGCCAGGGCATCTGGGAAGAAGGATGGATTTCATTTCCTGAGACGGGGGACTTGGAGAGGGGCATATTTGTTTTTTTTTGTTTTGTTTTGTTTTTGTTTTTAGAGACAGGGTCTCACTCTGATCACAGCTCACTGCAGTCTCAAATTCTCAGGCTCAAGCGATCCTCCTGCCTCAGCCTCCTGAGTAGCTGGGACTACGGGCATATGCCACCATGCCCAGCTAATTTTTTTTTTTGAGAAGACAGGGTCTCCCTATGTTGCCCAGGCTGGTCTCAAACTCATGGGCCTAAGCAGTCCTCCCCCCTCAGCCTCCCAAATTGCTAGGATTATAGGTGTGAGCCACCACATTCGGCCAAGAGGAGCATATTTGTAAGGACAGATCAAGAGTCTGCCTAGACAGGCCAGGAAGGCAGCTGGATGGAACCGTGTGATGCCCAGTGGGGCTGTGTATTTCCAGGTGGTCTGCAGAGATGGTTCTGAAATGATAGACAATTTGAAGTTGGAAAGGGGAGGAGGAGATGACCTTCAGAGGCCAAGGAGGAGGGAAAACCAAGGGACGTGGGATCCTAGAAGCCAAGAGAAAAGAGTGTTCCAAGGAGGGTGTGGTAAGCATCACCAAGTGCTACTCAACAGTCCCAAGGAAGAGGGCTAACGAATTTCACCTGCATCTGGCAGCATGGGGGGCCTTTCCTTACTCCGAACCACTGGCCCTGGATCTTTCCTCATCTGCCCTTGTTTTATCTACTATGTGCTGGTTCCACACAGGGCACTGGTATACAGGTGGAGTGGACAAGACAGTTACTGCAGTCTCAGAGCTTAAGATCATCTAACTGGGCTGGGTATGGTGGCTGACGCCTATAATCCCAGCACTTTGGGAGGCCGAGGGGGGTGGATCACCTGAGGTCAGGAGTTTGAGACCAGCCTGGCTAACATGGCAAAACCCCGTCTCTACTAAAAATACAAAAAAAAATAATAATAATAATTAGCCGGGCGCGGTGGCGTGTGCCTATAATCCCAGTTGCTTGGGAGGCTGAGGCAGGCGAATCACTTGAACCTGGGAGGCAGAGGTTGCAGTGAGCTGAGATTGCTCCACTGCATTCTAGCCTGGGCGACAGAGTGAGATTCTGTCTCAAAAAAAAAAATCATCTAATTCACAGTCTCAGAAACAAGAGTTCTTTCATGTGACCAAAATGAATCCATTCATTCTTTTCTTTTTTAATGTGTTAGCATTGTCCTCTATTTTAATTTTGTTTTTACATTTTTATTTATCTTTTGGAGACACAGGGTATTGCTATATTGACCAGGTTAGTCTTGAACTCCTGAGCTCAAGCGATCCTCCTGCCTTGGCCTCCCATATTTTTATTTTAAAATTGTATTTATTTATTTATTTATTTAGAGACAGGGTCACTATAGCCTTGAACTCCTGGGCTCAAGTGATCTTCCCACTTCAGCTCCTGAGTAGCTGGCACTACAGGCATACACCACCATGCCCAGCTAATTTCTTTTTTT
>NW_016110841.1:0-1692 GCF_001604975.1 Cebus imitator | reverse complement strand
GGGCCCAGGAAGTACTGAATGTAGCAGGTAAGTCCCAGGAAGAGATGAATGTGGGGCTGAGGCACTGGAGAGGGAAACAGGACTGTCAGATAAAGGGCATCTGTGACAAGGGAATCTGTGACTCCTAGATCTCATTATGCCTAATATCATAACCTAACCCTAATTCCTAATATTCTCCTGCCCTAGGTGGGGGAAAATTGTCAGAAATTTGCCTGCAACACTACTCAGTACTTGAAATGCATTTTTGCATTTTTATCATTCAACAGATATTCATGGAACAAATATTATATGTCAGGCACTGTCTTAGGAGTCAGGGATACATAATGGTAAACAAGACAGGTGAAATAAAGCAAAGCAACAACAACCATCACCAAATAAGTAGACAGATGAAAGAATTTCAAGTTTTAGTAAGTGAAATAAAACAAGCAAGGGTCTGAAATGGCTAGATAAGGTGGTCAAGAAAGGCTTCATTGAGAAGGTAGCATTTAAGCAGGAGTCAGCTGTAAATATTGTGAAATCCCAGTTACAGTTCTGTTTGTTCTGTGTTGATTAAATAAAGCATTTCCCCCCAAGGTGAAAACTACCAAGAAAGACTAATTTCTAGTAGTGGTGGTGCTCTCTGGAAGAGAAACACCTCCTCTTCCTGCCTCATTACTGTCAACCCTTCACTTCCAGGCACTTTTTGTAAAGCTCTTTGCCAGTCAGGGAAGGGGAGAGGCTGGGCATGGGGGTTGAACATTTGACAATAGTGAGACATTATTGTCCCCAGACTCACTAGCCCAAGGGTAAAGCTGAAGAGGCTTGGGCATGCCCCAGAAAGGCCCCTGATGAAGCTTGGATAAAGCTGTTCTCTGAGTATTTCTAAGTAAGTTTATCTGTGTGTGTGGTTACTAAATGTAATAAGTATTGCTGTCTCTAGCTGCCTTAGAGCAGGGCTTGACACAGTACACAGAAATATTAGTTCCCTCATTTTCTCACCTCCCCCATTGTGGAGATAAAGTCAGTCACAAAAAGTGACCCTCAGTCTACTCGCTTTCTTGACTTACAGGCACCTGGACCCATTGCCAGTGTGTGAGTCGCAGCTGGACATCAGCAGTGTAGGCTAGTCACTGTTCGAAAGTTGCTGAAGGGGGTTGGGGGCAGCTGCCGGGAAAAGGGAGTCTTGCATTCAGATTTCTGTCCAGACCCTGACCTTATTTGCAGTGATGTAATCAGTCAATATTGGCTTAGTCCTGGAAGAGAGCTCATTCCCAGTAAAGTTGGAGGTGGGAGTGGTGCTGCTGCCAACTCTATATAGGGAGTTCAACTGGTTGCCCAGAGCTGTCCTGTGGCCTCTGCAGCTCAACATGGCTAGGGCACTGGGAGCACCCATTGCACTGGGGTTGTGGAGCCTGTGCTGGTCTCTGGCCATTGCGAACCCTCTGCCGTGAGTAAAGCTAGAAGTAAAAGATTGAGTTCTGGGCTAGTGTAAGGCAGGGTCAGTTTTTAGGCTTAAGTCAAATTTGGGGTCAGGAGCTATGGGAAAGGGGTCCCAATGGACCCAGACATCTATCTTGTTCTTCCTAGGACTAGTACCCATGGGAATGTTGCTGAAGGCGAGACCAAGCCAGACCCAGATGTGACTGGTGAGGCCCTGACTCCCTAAGTCTGTCTATATGGTTGTGTCTCTGCATTTTATCACCTTCTGTTTTT
>NW_016110840.1:0-1692 GCF_001604975.1 Cebus imitator | reverse complement strand
TCTCTATTTCTTAGAATGAGTTCCGTGTTTAGATTTGAAGATACGAGACTGCTAGAGGTTCATAAGAAAGATTTTAACCTGTGACCAATTGACTGTGTGTCTGAAACAGACATTAGCCCCTGTACTATACATTACTCAGGGAATGATCATGCCTATTTCATATATGGGCCCATTGGGAGGTGAGTGTGCACAGCAAGACTACTCACTTTTTAAAGTGTCATCAGTAGTTGAAGATTTGAGTTACTGAGGTCCACACTCCTGAAAACAGATGCCTCACTAGGACCATACACAATGCCTGCATCTCCTGCTGCTGGTGCCTGTGCCTTTGTCACTCTGAACCTCAGGGTTATAGGAAAAAACATTCAAGTACTTCCTGGCACAGTGAAGGGGTTACCTTATAAATATGAATAGGGTAAAGGGGAAATGCCCTATGAAGTATATACTGTAAACACAAACAAAAGACAAAAATTGTAAGAGAAAAAGGAAAGCATTATGCTACTGATAAAAATATCTAACCATCAAAAAGACCTAAAATACAAGTGTATATGTATGTAATCACAGAGCCCTAAAATACATGAAGCAGAAACTGACAGAATTAAAAGGAGAATAGAGAGTTTAAAAATCATAGTTTGAGATCTCACTACCCTACTTTTAAGAATGGATAGAGAATTAGGAGAGCAAGAAAACAGAACACACGAACAACACAGGAAAACAGCTAGAACTAATAGACATACACATACAGTTCACACAGCAACAGTCAGACACTCAATCTGTTCAAGTGCACATGGAGCATTCTTCAAGATACAACACATCTTGGGACATAAACAAATTTCAGTAAATTTTAAAGCATTAAATTAGTGCACTTCATCTTCTGTGAACATAATAGAAGATAAATAAAAATCAGTAAGAGAAGGAATTTTGGCATATTCTAAAATATAGACAGCTTAAACAACAATCTCTTATTCAACAAGTTTCTGCTTGCTTTGATTAGAATTTGCTCTTCTTTCTATATTCCTCAAGGTTTAAATTTAGGCTATGAATTTGGATTTTGTTTTTAAGGTGCCGCCATAAATTTCTGTCTTAGAAGTTTTCACTGTATCTCATAAATTTGGGTGTGTTGTGGTCCTGTTTTCATTTATAAGAATGAATTTTCTGATACCCCTTGTGATTTCAAGTTTGGTCATAATGAAATGATGAAGATTAGAACAGAGATAAATGAAATACAGAATAGAAATACAATAAGAGAATCAATGGTAACAAAAGATGGTTTTTGAGATCAACAAAATTCAGAAAACCTTGAAGTCAACTGTGGAAAAAGATAAAAATCAATCCCCCTCCCCATAACAATACATAGATAAGACCCAAATTGGTAAAATCAGAAATGAAAGTTTGCATGTTACTACTGATCTTACAGAAATAAAAAGAGTTATAGGAGACAATTCCTAACAATTGTATGCCAACAAATTAGATTCTAAAATTATGCAAACTAACAAAACTGATTCAAGAAGAGTAGACAACGTTAATAGATATATAAGAAATGTGAAGATGTATTTTATGTGTCACCTTGACTGGGCCACAGGATTCCCAGATATTTGGACAAGAAGTATTGTGGGTGTTTCTGCTGGGTTGATTTTGGATAAAATTAATGTGTAAATAGGCAGACCACATAAAGCAAATTGCACTGCCTATTGT
>NW_016110839.1:0-1693 GCF_001604975.1 Cebus imitator | reverse complement strand
TTTTTTTTTTTTGAGCTGGAGTTTTGCTCTTGTTGCCCAGGCTGGAGTACAATGACGCAATCTCGGCTCACTGTGACCTCTGCCTCCTGGGTTCAAGTGATTCTCCTGCCTCAGCCTCCCACATCTCTGGGATTACAGGCACCCACCACCATGTCCAACTAATTGTTGTTATTTTTAATAGAGACGAATTTTCACCATGTTGGCCAGGCTGGTTTCAAACTCCTGACCTTGTGGTCCACTGCCTCAGCCTCCCAAAGTGCTGGGATTACAGGCGTGAGCCACCTTGCCCAGCCGAAAGGACATTTGTTTTTTTTTTCTTTTTGAGATGGAGTCTCACTCTGTTGCCAGGCTGGAGTGCAGTGGCGCAATCTTGGCTCACTGCAATCTCTGCCTCCTGGGTTCAAGTGATTCTCCTGCCTCAGCTTCCCAAGTAGGTGGGACTACAGGCGTGTGCCACCATGCCCAGCTAATTTTTGTATTTTTAGTAGAGACGGAGTTTCACCATATTGGCCAGGCTAGGTTTGTCTCAAACTCCTGACCTTGGTGATCCACCCGCCTCAGCCTCCCAAAGTGCTGGGATTACAGGTGTGAGCCACCACGCCCGGCCTAAGGACATTTTTTCAATAATCACCTTTGTATAGAAGCTAAGGGCACAAGATTAAATCTTAGCAAAGGTTTTTGGCAGGAGGCTATTTCAATATCAACAAGATATCTTGCTTTCTAACATTACTTATTACAAGGGTGTCAAGGAATAGTTACAAAGACAAATCTTAAGTGCACTTAATGGAGGACAAGGCAAATGAATGTGAATAGTTTGGTAACATAAGCAATCTAGAGAATGAAGCCTAGGGAACTTAAAGGCCACAAAGGCCTTAAATGTTTTCATTTATCTTTTAAATTTTGGAAAAAGGAGTTGACAATAGAAGAAAAAAATTACCAGGCACCTGTGCTAAATCGATGTTTATGGATTCTAGTTTGAATGCCTTCTCGAAAAGATTAAGGACATCGAGGTCCTCATTGTACATAATGTATCATCTTTTCTTTGTCTATGAGATGTTGATAACTGCAAGTTCAGTTTCTGAGCCCTGTCATTTGGTAGGTTCTTTGGATCCTTGGGTCTCTGGAAATTGTTGATTCTTGCCAATTGGTCTTACTAATTACAAGCTTCGAGAGAGATGCATCTGACTCATTGACAAATCCAGAAAGTAAAACCATCCTCTTTATTGTTGTCCTGGTATATACTTGACAATTATTCCAATATTATTTTCAGCGACTTTGTTAAGTCTTTCCACTTTTTCCCTCCCCACCTTTCTCTGTGTAACCAAACACATCAGTTGAAAAATTCTCAAGAATTTTTTCTTTTTTTTTTTTTTTTTTTTTTTTTTTTTTTTTTTTTTTTTTTTTTTTTTTTTTTTTTTTCGGACGGAGTTTCGCTCTTGTTATTTTTGCTGGAGTGCAATGGCGCGATCTCGGCTCATTACATTTTTTTTTTTTTTTGTTCAGGCTCCACATATAAGTGAGATAATGTAATCATTTTCACACAGTGTACTTCAGGCTCATCTATGTGGTGGCAAATGGCTAGATCTCTCCTTTTTAGGGCTGAATAATGTTCCAATCTATACATATACTACAGTGTATCCATCTGTCACCAGACACTTAGGTCCGCTGCCACATGTTGGCTGTCATGAATAAT
>NW_016110838.1:0-1693 GCF_001604975.1 Cebus imitator | reverse complement strand
CAGTGGCACTCGGCTCACTGCAACCTCCACCTCCCAGGTTCAAGCGATTCTTCCGCCTCACCCTCCTGAGCCGCTGGAACTACAGGCGCGTGCCAAACGCCCGGCTAATTTTTGTAGTTTTTAGTAGAGACAGGGTTTCACCATGTTGGCCAGGATGTTCTTGATCTCTTGACCTTGTGATCCACCCGCCTGGCCTCCCAAAGTGCTGGGATTACAGGTGTGAGCCCCCACACCCAGCTGCCCTTTTAAAAATTGAGTTATTTGTAATTTTGTTGTTGGATATATAATCCTAAGCTGAGTGTTTTTCTTCTTTCAGTATAGTGAAGTTATTTCTTCTGTTGTCTTGTGGCTTGCATTGTTTCTGATTAGAAATCAGTGATTATTCTTATTTTTGTTTCGCTATATATCTTTTTCTCTCTCAGTGCTTTCAATATTTTCTCTATTACTATTTTTCAGGAATTCATGATATACCTTTGGTTTTGTTTATCTTATGTGAGTGTCTTTGAACATTTTGGATCTGTGGGTTTATCATCAAATTTGGGAGGTATTTGGGTACTGTTCTTCAAATATGTTTTCTGTTTCACCTTCCCTTTTCTTGGTCTTTAGGTACAGGTGTGTAAAAAGCTTGGTTTTTTACAGGTTACTGAGACTGATTATTTTCTCTCCTTTCCTCCTGCTCACCCCCATTTCTAGCTCTTTTTCTTCTCTGTACTTCAGATTGGATAGTTCCTATTCCCCTTTCTTCAAGTTCGCTGCTCTTTTATTCAGCAGTGTTTAATATGCTTTTAAGGCTACACAGGGCAAGGCACAGTGGCTCACCCCTGAAATCCCAGCACTTTTGGAGGCCTAAGCAGGTGGATCAGTTGAGCCAAGGAGTTCAAGACCAGCTTGGGCAACATGCCAAAACCCTTCCTCTACAAAAAATACAAAAAATTAGCCAGGAGTGGTGATATACACCTATAGCCCCAGCTGCTTGGGAGGCTGAGGTGGGAGGATTGCTTAAGCCCAGAAGGCAGAGGTTGCGATGAGCCAAGATCATGTTAGGGCACTCTCCAGCCTGGGTGACAGAGAAAGACTCTGTCAAAAAAAAAAAAAAAGGAAAAGTATTGATCCTCTTGAGAATTATATAAAATGAAAATTTGAAAATATTAATTTGGTTCTTTTGACTATTAATCCAGCAGTTAGAAAGGTATACTAGAGTTTACTCTGGAAAAATATTTTCAAACAAAAATTATGAGCTCATCAGTGCTGAATTCTTACTAATTAACAAAGTGGCTTCAAACTTTGACTTCTGCCTTCTGTCCTGAGATAATATAGTATTTCCCACCCTGGGGCTGCTTTCCATCTTAGGTCCTGGAATCAGAAGACTTGGCACATTTCTTCAATATATGTGTTATGGAATTCAACTAAGGCCCAGAAAGTTAAGTGATTTGCTTAAGACTACATAGCTTGTGTATAAATAATGCGTGGCTTCAAAGTCAGGTCTTTCTGACTCTAAAAGCCTTGATAAAACAGTATCTATCACTTAACTATTTCCTCTAAGGAACTGTGGGATAACCCTTTACCCTGTATCATTAGACAGTAGAAGGACCAGGACCAGAAAGCAGCTATTGAAACATGCTACAACTGTTTCTAAACGCTAAAGACCTATGGACATCTACCTTTTTTTTTTTTTTTTTTTTTTGGTTTTGGT
>NW_016110837.1:0-1694 GCF_001604975.1 Cebus imitator | reverse complement strand
AAAAAAAAAAACAAAAAAACTGGGAGATAAAATGCCTAGTTACTGATAAAAAACAAAGCTAACAAGATGGCATGACCTTGGCTCAACCCCCTTTTATGTGCAGGGAGGTAGTCTGATGTGTTAGGAAGTAAAGACACTTGTCCAAGTATGCCCTGATAGGAAGTAAACTAACTAAGGCTTTTATCCAGATGAATTTGATGCTGTTAGGGTATTCAACCATATTTTACTGTCACTCATGGGGTATATTCATGATTAAAAGTAAATATCAAGTAAAATGAGGGCAAATCTCATTTATGTTACATGTCACATTTCCTTGCTTTCAAATGTGGTATTATTAATTTATTTATTCATTCCACAAATTTTTATTGAGCACCTCCTGAGTGTTCAGCACTGTAGTAGTTGCTTACAATGATCTGTGCATGAGATTGGCAAGGTAAATCAGTAATGCTTAAAGTTAAAATACTAATAATGATGATATATACTATTTTGATAATCATTATAAAAGGATACTACAAATATAAAGTACTCTTAAAATCAATTACTGGTCATCCAGGCTATCATTTGGACTCTTGATTTGGCATAAGCACTTTTAAAATACAAAAGTTTGAATGGAAGAGAATCCTGAAGAGTTCAAAAATATATATGATATTGGTTCCTGGCATAACTATTAATAATATCATTTGCACAGATACCACTGGAAAAAAATCTAATTAAATGAGAAATAAAATGATTGTTAGTAATCTTAAAGGTTTCCTAAGCCTCCTAGGATATAACTTTTATAACTCCACCCACCAGCCAGTATCTGAAAGTCAACAAATGCAAAAAAAGATTTAAGTATTTTCTCTAAGTATTAATATTAAATTGGTTTTAATTTTCTGAAACCCCAAGTTCCAACTAGGAGCTACTTCTCTATCTTCGTATCAGTTTAAACTTCATCATCACACTAGATCGAAATTTCCCATGTACTATTCTAATCTCTTTCTATACCATATGCTCCATGACAACATTGACCATATGCTTCTGTACACAGGTGAATTATTGGAGCTTTGTGTAATCGTAGGCACACTGTAGGTGTTCAATAGGTATTTCTAGAAGACGTATAAGAGCCCACCACTGCATGTGGTGGATTATGTCAAGGAACCTAACACGCACAAGAGCAAAGCGCACCACAAGGTCATGGTGCCTCTCATGTACTCACATACCCGGAAAGTAGTAAACAGAACTCTCAGCAAGTAACTGAGGCTAGACCTAAATCTGCCTATTAAAGAAGGTCATTTTGAGGAAAAAAATGTCAAGATGTGTAAGAAAACAAAATTACACTTCATTACTTTTTTTTTTTTTTTGGTCTATATGTAAGGGTGCAGATGAAGGAAGGTTTGAAGTGCCTGCAGTTTCCAATCAATGAAGTATATGCAGATTGTTAATCACTTCCCTGGCAGATCATGCAGAAGTACTAGAAAATCATTAACATGAAGAGTTTGTGAATCAGAATGCTGATTCTTTGCATACAGATATAACATTTTCCACCCATTTCAACTGAACAGGCCTACAGAAAAGAACTTCATATAACACAGGTCCTCAATAAGTGTGAAGCAATAACATCTTTCCAAACAAATATTTTATATTTTTGAGCATCCAAAGTCGACCTAAAATTGTTGAAAATATCACACATTATATTATCAGTTATTACCTCT
>NW_016110836.1:0-1694 GCF_001604975.1 Cebus imitator | reverse complement strand
GTAGCTGGGATTACAGGCACGCACCACCATGCCCAGCTAATTTTTTGTATTTTTAGTAGAGACGGGGTTTCACCATGTTGACCAGGATGGTCTCGATCTCTTGACCTCGTGGTCCACCCACCTCGGCCTCCCAAAGTGCTGGGATTACAGGCTTGAGCCACCGCGCCCGGCCTAATTCTGACTTCTATCTAGGTTAGTCTTGCCACTTATTGAACTTGCTATTGGGAGAATCTTTTTGTGAGGCTTTTTTGTTTAACAGATCTGCAAATTTTTCTTTGTTTTTGCATGTGTTCTTTTTCACTGCTGTACAGTGTACAGTTGTGTGCAAATAATGATTTATTTGTCCCTTCCACTGTTAATAGTTGGGTTATTTCTAGTTTGTGTGTGTGTATTTGTGTGTGTGTGTGTGTGTGTGTGTGTTATGGACTTTTGTTCTTGTTGCCCAGGCTGGAGTACAGTGGTGCAATCTCAGCTCATTGCAGCCTCCACCTCCTGGGTTCAAGTGATTCTCCTGCCTCAGTCTCCCAGGTAGCTGGGTTTACAGGTATTATCCACTATGCCCTGCTAATTTTTGTATTTTTCGTAGAGACGGGGTTTCACCATGTTGGTCAGGCTGGTCTCAAACTCCTGACCTCAGGGGATCCGCCTGCCTCGGTCTCCCAAAGTGCTGGGATTTCAGTTACGAGCCACCATGCCTGGCCGATTTCTGATTTTTAGTATTATAAATAATACAGTTTCTATTAACATTCTGTTCTTTTTATACCCTTATTGCTTATTCCTGTTGAGCATATTCCTAGGAATAAAATTATGATCACATGCTACATAACGTTGTTTTGGTCAACAGTGGACTATTGTGTCACAGTATTCAGTATTCAATAGAGTAACATGTACAGGTATGTGCGCTAGGAGCAATAGGCTATACCTATTGCTATATATCTACTATACACCTACTAGCTATATAGCAGGCTATACCATCTTCTAGATATGTGTTAAGTACACTCCATGATGTTCCCAGGATGAAATCATCTAATGATGCATTTCTCAGAAAGTATCACCATCATTAAGCAAGGTGTGACTGTAGTGGAAATGTGCATGTTCAAATTTTGGAGATTGTAACGGTTTTCTAAAATTAGTTGTGCTAATTTAAATACCTATTAGCTGTGTATAGTAAGTTCCAGTTGCTCTACATGTTTGATAACCCTTGATATTTGTGTTTTATTGTTTGCTTATTTTGAATTTTTGCTATTCTGCTGCTGATTACATCATGTTAGCTCATTGTGATTTTATTTTACATTTCCCTGTTTACTAATGATGATGTCTGTATCATTTCTATTGATTTGTAAAAATTCTTTTTGAATTCTGAATGGAAGTCCTTTGTGTGGTATGTTTATTACAATATCTGTTTCCACTGTGCCACTTTTTCTTCCTTCCTTTCCCTTTCCCTTTTCCCATTTCCCTTTCCTTTCTTTCCCTTTTCTTTCTTTCCTTCTTTCTTTTCTTTTCTTTTCTTTTCTTTTCTTTTCTTTTCTTTTCTTTTCTTTTCTTTCTTTTCTTTTCTTTTCTTTTCTTTTCTTTTCTTTTCTTTTCTTTTTCTTTCTTTCCCTTTCTTTCTTTCTTTCTTTCTTTCTTTCTTTCTTTCTTTCTTTCTTTCTTTCTTTCTTTCTTCTCTTTTCCTTTTCCTTTTCCTTTTCCTT
>NW_016110835.1:0-1694 GCF_001604975.1 Cebus imitator | reverse complement strand
AATCTGACTCACATTTTAACAGGACTGCGTTGGCATCTATGTTACAGAGAATAAGCTGTGGGAGTAGGGGACAAGGTAGAAGCAGAAGAGCAACTGCAATAATACAGGCTGGATGTGGTGAGCACAGCAGCAGTGAAGGTGGTTAAAAACTAGATAGACTATTGACATAATTGAAGGGAGAGCTGAGAGGATTTGCTAACAGATCAGTGTGATAATTTAACAATTCATGAAAACATTTACATTTTATGTCTTGATCTTAAAAAAAAAAAAAAAATCCCAACAAGACAGCCAGGCACGGTGGCTCACTCCTGTAATCCCAGCACTTTGGAAGGCTGAGACAGGTAGATCACCTGAGGTCAGGAGTTTGAGAACAGTCTGGCCAACATGGCAAAATCCTGTCTCTACTAAAAATACAAAAATTAGCTGGGCATGGTGGCATGCTCCTGTAATCCCAGGCCGAAGCAGGAGGAACGCTTAAACCCGAGAGGCAGAGGTAGTAGTGAGCCGAGATTGCACCACTGCACTCCACCTGGACAACAGAGCAAGACTCTTGTCTCAAAAAGAAAAAAAAAAAATCCCATAAAAACAAGGAAGCGGATTTGCAGTTCTACCTTGAATTGTCCTTCAGAAGTAATGTTTTCTTAAAAACTTTATTTTAAAATTTTAATAAACCAAGTTTTCTTGAAAGAAAACTGGCTGTAATTTATATGAATTGACTATAGATATGAAAGGTAGTGATGTTCCTTCATAACGATCTTTTTTCTTTGGCAAAAGCCTGCTTCAAAAGCAGTTATTTTCTCACCTATCCAGCCAAGCAAAGGGAACACTTAGCTGATCTTTTCAACAATTCTTTCTCCTTCTATTCAACACAATGTGATACCTCCAGCATTCCTACTAGTCAGGACTTCACAGAATGTTTCTACCACCTACTGTTATCTTTGGTTTAAATACTATGCAATTACCAGAGTTTGAAAAACATCTTTGCATCCAGAATTATAACCTCCCACATAAAAGCAAAAGGTGGTAAAAATGAAATTTCAATGACATTCTTTACAACTTGTAAAAATCAAAGAAATTTTCCCCATGATGTTGCCTAATTATTATGCATTTACCTAAGTTATTACTTACTACTATTCAACTGAGATTCTTGAAGCTCCTAGGATGTATGAATAGCTATGGACAATGGGGTTGATGCTATGGGCATCATTTTAAATAAATACGTAAATAGGTTCTTAAGAATTAGTAAAAGACTGCAGAGAATTTAAGTTGCACAACTGTTCTGAAGGGCAATTTGGCAATACCACATGTATCAAAAGCCTTAAAAAAAGTACATTCTTTGATTCAATAATTCACGGCTATGCATTTATTGAAAGAGAGAAATCAAAAATTTACCAAAAAATATTCATTTCAGTTGTTTACAACAAGAAAAAAACAGTCTAAATATATAACAAAAGATTAGTTATGTATACACTGCAGCTTAGCCATATATAGCTGTTAAAAATGCTATAGAAATAAACTTACTGCAAAGGAAAGCTCATGTACATTGCATACAGCGAAAAAGCAGGTTATAAAATTTCATTCTTAAAAAACAAAAGGGAACTCTGTAACAATATAGCAAGGCCCAAAAGTAGTCACTTATCTCTGGGTGGTGGGACTATGGAGGACTATCTTTTTAACCTTTCCGTATGTCTGAG
>NW_016110834.1:0-1694 GCF_001604975.1 Cebus imitator | reverse complement strand
GGTGGAGGTTGCAGTGAGCCGAGATTGCACCACTGCACTCCAGCCTGGGAGACAGGGCGAGACTCCATCTCAAGAAAAAAAAAAAAAAAAAAAAGTCACCACAAACAAATCTCCCTAATAAGATTAATTTTCCATCAGCACCTTCTTTTTCTCTTCTGGCATGTATCATATCTTGCTATGTGGATCATGGTGAGTCACACACCCATTTGTCTCCACTCTGGTTTGGAAAAAAAGGCAGAGCTGGAATAGGCATGCATCCCATTCACCACTGAGAACACACCACATCCCCCGACACCCAAGATGAGGGCTTCTCTTCCTTATGTGTCCAGGCCTTGGAATAAAGAGAATACAAGATGGTACGCAAAACGAAACTCAAATAGCTCACTCCAGGAAGAAAACTCATCCTGGTGCAACACTGCATCTTGTAAATCAGCCTGGCTTTTCTTTTTTAAGTCATATTGGAACTGTCTTTCTTTAATATGCATGGTGAAACCTTGAAAGAAGCTGAGAAGAGATTCAAACCCTAAGATGGCAGTGGGCTTAGAAATTTCATGTCCTGAATGAATTTGAGAGAGAGAGGAGGAGGAGAGAGAGAAAGTGTTGTGAGATACCCTCCTTCCTCCAATAAACAAAAAGGCAAATACCCCGGTTGCCTTTTACATTCACCCCGGGGCGAGTAGCTTATTACTAAGTTCAGAACTTTTTGCTGCTCCTCCTTTCTACAACCCCATCTATTTCCTCTCCTGTCGTTGGTGGCTTCATTCCAGGGACACTCCCCTTGAGGAAGAAGGAGCCGACATACCAAGATCCTTCTAGCGTCACTTTTGCTTGTAGACGCCTGCAGATTTCCCTTGAATGTTTCCTGTTCAATTCAACAGGTTTTAATTACGTGCACTAATATTTGCTCTTAAACCATGGTTGCCCTGATAAAAGACAAACTCCTAAAGACTGGGATTGGGCAAGCCCAGAAAATCTAAGTGTTTATGCAAACATGCTTATGTTTCCCTCCTGAGATTCCTTACTGCTCTATCGTTACACATACTCTACCTTGAAAGAGCTACCGCCTGATTTTCTCATTTAAGGCAAAAAAAAAAAAAAAAAAAAAAAAAAAAAAAAAACACAGAGTGAAACTATGTCACAAAAAAAAAAAAAAAAAAAAAAACACAAATTCTTGCTTTTTCCATTTCCGTGTGCTCCTGGTGGAAGCAGGACTAAGTTTCCCTCCTGCACCTTACCTTTCTGTGCAGAAATAGCCTCTGTGGGCTGCTTCGCAAAGTCTAAGTGACAGTGCCGCTCCTTCGTGGAGCAGCAGTGGTGCTTCCCTCTCTGTAGCTTCTGGGTCGTATTTCTGAACTGGAAATTGAGGGCAATCTGACAAATTCTGAGATGTATTGTTTCTCAAGTCTTGTCAAGCATATTGCACAGTTTGCTCCCCTGCCAAGTTTCTCCCTCATAATTCTGACATGTTTGTCCCAAAACATACTCATTTCCCATAACCAGAAGAGCCTGAGGGGCGTGGGGAAACCTGAGAATGCAAGAGATATAATAATGAAAGCTAGGCCGGGCTGGTGGCTCACACCCGTAATCCCAGCACTTTGGGAGGCTGGGGCAGGTGGATCATGAGGTCAGGAGATGGAGACTACCCTGGCTAACACGGTGAAACCCCTCTCTACTAAAAATACAAAAAAATAGCC
>NW_016110833.1:3593-4946 GCF_001604975.1 Cebus imitator | reverse complement strand
TGACAACCAGAATGATATTCCGTCAGCCAGATTTTTAAACTTCCTGCACTCTGAAATTTCTTCTTTTGTCAGCTAAAACTATTTTCTGGGTCAGTTTTCTTAGGTGAGCCTTGTTCACATTCAGTATTAAAACCAATGCTGACATTTATTATTTTGGTTTCATTTTTCTTTTTGCATCTTTATGTTTCTTCCAACAATCCATAGGAAGGTTGTTTGTTCTGACCTCCCAAGAGTTTCTGCTAATATTATTTCCTACTCCTCTCCAGAAGAAGTCAGAACTTTGAAGTCTCTCATCATTCTTAGAGAAAAAGAAAAATCTAGTGGTCGCTTTCTCAGGTAATGATGCTTCTCCAGGACTGGACTTTTTGTGATCCGTTTCTTCAGTAACATCTTCCTCTTCTGAACTGCTGTCTTGGAAACGAGGGTCTTCCTGCCAGACAATCTTTCCAGGTTTCACTGCTTCAACTCTGTAGGTCTTTTCCTTTACATCTTTAGTGCCTGAATCAAAAAAGGAGAATGTGAAGCCACTGGGCTGCTCAGCCCCACTAGTCAGAGCTGCAGGGTCGTGGATTTCCTCAGGTTTCTCTTTACCACAGTCCTCTTCCTTTTCACTGGTATATTTTGTAGTTTGGAATATTTCTTTCAGATCCATAGCAATGCTATAATACATTTCTTTAGATACCTCAGGTAGCTTCTCATCTTCCTCCCTTTTCTTTTTTCGTTTTGCTTTACTTTCTTTTGGTTTATCATCTCTTTTTCTTTCATAGGTGGCATGGTCTTGCTTCGTTGGATCATAACGTATGATGTCCTTAAATTTCTTGGCAGCTACCGATCCTTTGTTTGTAGAATTGCTTAAGTTGATTTGCAAAACACTTTGCGCAACATTCAGGGCTTTCTTTTTGTCTTCAGCAAGCTCTTCTTCTTCAGCAGTTTTCTTTTCATTTACCTCTTCCTGTTCCTCTTCACTGTCACTTTCTAGAAATCGAGAGTCCATGCGGAATCTGTCATCAGCGCCAAAGTGAGACTGTAAATCCATGAGCTTCTGTCCAGCTCTGCCCTCAAACTGAGGTTTAATTTTGAACCTGTCACTGTCATCTTCAAAATCAGATTCCTCATCATCACTGCTATCAAACAGCTTCCCCAATGTTTCACCCATAGACTCTTTCACACTTTCCTTTCCTGGATGGCTCTGCTCCTGAGTTGATGTCTCCTCTGTTTCACATTCACTGTCAGAACCAAAGATGATGTGCGTTGGCTTATCCTCTAGATGACTATCCAAATTTGCCAGAGCATTATGCACCAGCTTCTTTTGCACTTCTTTTACTTTTTGCCTTGCTTCCAAGGCTGCCAAAC
>NW_016110833.1:0-1695 GCF_001604975.1 Cebus imitator | reverse complement strand
GACCCTTCGTGGCACTCTCAAGGGCCACAACGGCTGGGTAACACAGATCGCTACTACTCCTCAGTTCCCGGACATGATCCTATCCGCCTCTCGAGGTACGGACTAAGGTAGCTTGCAGGACCGGAGATTGCAGGGTGGGGGATTCGGCGTGTCGCGTGACAGCCCAGTTGCGCGCGAGTTGGCGGGGACTGGCAGACTTTTCTGTCCCAGTGTGAGTTGGGGGTTGCGGACCGGAGCCTAGGCCTCAGCCCGGGCGAATCACTTTGCAGATGGGGACCTAATCAGCTCGTAGCTGCTAGGAGGGCTGGAGAATTGGGAACTTTTAAAATATGTTTTGCCTTCCCTTTCCTAATATGGCCAGGGGTCTACGGGCTGGGCGGGGCGGTGATGATTCCAACATGCCATCTGAGTGTCGGTGCTGAAATCCAGAGGCTGTTTCTGAGCTGCCGCCCGGCCCCAAGGCTCTTGGGGAGACGGATGGACTCCAGAAGACCTCGTGGCTCAAGTCTCGGCCTACCCTTTCTCCCCTGGTTCTCCACGTCCCATTCCTGTGTGCCTGACTGCATTTAGACGCTTCTTAATCATTCTGTTTGCTTCTACACTATTAAGAATTGTCTGACTCTTGAATCATGCCTGTCTGTTAATCGTAAAATTTGTTGAGTGGAACAGGTTTCAGTAAAAGCATCCAATCCTGTAGCGCTTAAAGTGGCTTTTCCAGCATTCATTACTACATTTCTGTCGTCTCTCAGAGGTAGGCATAGGAGGCCCTCAGCTACTCAATAGCCACAGACTGCTGTGCATTCGGTTGCAGAAAAGATCCTTCTCAGGAAAGGGTGTCTACAATTTCTGGCACCTGGATTAAGTTCTCAGGATACAGGCCGAGGCGGGTGGATCACTTGAAGTCAGGAGTTCGAGACCAGCCTGGCCAACCCCGTCTGTAGTTTTTAAGAAAAAAATAGCGGGGCATGCTGGTGGGCACCTGTGTGATCCCAGCTACGGAGGCTGAGGCAGGAGAATCGCTTGAACCCAGGAGGTGGAGGTTGTGAGCCGAGATCACTGCACTCTAACCTGGGCACAGAAAAAAAGCCGGGTGAGGTGGCTCACACCTGTAATCCCAGCACTTTGGGAGGCTGAGGTGGATGGATTGCCCGAAGTTAGTGGGGTGTGGTGGCGGGTGCCTGTAATCCCAGCTGCTAGGGAAGCTGAGGCAGGAGAATTGCTTCAACCTGGGAGGCAGAGGTTGCAGTAAGCCGGGATCCTGAATCATGCCATTGCACTCCAGCCTGGGCAACAACAGTGAAACTTTATCCAAAAAAAAAAAGTTATTAGGTACAGTTTAGCTCTACTTGCGTTTTTAGTGTGGAATAGAGCCACTCAATCCTGGCCTAGTAACTGGTCTTGTAGCCTACTGTTCCCATCCCTCCCTAAGTGTCCTTAGTTGTTGTTAACCCACTGATGACCGTGACACTTAGTGAATTATCCAGTGTGTTAAGAAACGGGCTGCAGGTTCCTCACTGGTTTTTCTGTTTTACCTCCTTTAGACAAGACCATCATCATGTGGAAACTGACCAGGGATGAAACCAACTATGGAATTCCACAACGTGCTCTTCGAGGTCACTCCCACTTTGTTAGTGATGTGGTTATCTCCTCAGATGGCCAGTTTGCCCTCTCAGGCTCCTGGGATGGAACCCTGCG
>NW_016110832.1:0-1696 GCF_001604975.1 Cebus imitator | reverse complement strand
GCTGGGCATGGTGGCACGCACCTGTAGTACCAGCTAGTCAGAATGGCTGAGGTGGGAGAATCCCTTTAACCCAGGAGGCAGAGG
Organism: Cebus imitator; assembly: GCF_001604975.1. Taxonomy (NCBI): domain Eukaryota; kingdom Metazoa; phylum Chordata; class Mammalia; order Primates; family Cebidae; genus Cebus; species Cebus imitator. The sequence continues at coordinate 1,612 of NW_016110832.1, read as the reverse complement.
TTGCAGTGAGCTGAGACTATGCCACTGCACTCCAGCCTGGATGACAGAGTGAGACCCTGTCTCAAAAAAAAAAAAAAACAAAGTCTCTAGCTCTTTGGCTGTCACAGAAGAATCTGTGGATGTCTTCACTGATAGGATCACATGGCCTTTTAACAAGGCCACATTTGCCACCAAGGGAAACTTGTGTTGGAGGCACCAATGTCTGATATATAAAACAAACTTCTTTCTCTCTACTTTCACACTCAATACAATACGGAGCACTTCTGATACCAGATGTCAGGGGGCTGTTCCCCCACACAGCAAGCAATTTCTCCAGGGGCCGCCAACTAGGTGTCCTATAATTCATTTCTGACACTATCTGGAGGTAGCATCAGATCCCACAAGCCCAGTCCCACAAGACTGCCCCCAACTTCAGATGCCAATCACAGGTAGTAGGTTGTCACCTATACTTCTGACTGAATAGCTATAAATTGCGTTCCCATGACCTCCTCTTTGGGTTCGATTAATTTCCTAGGAAGGCTCACAGAACTCAGAAACATTCACTTGTGTTTACCTGTTTAATAAAGGATAGTACAAAAGATACAGATGAACAGCAAAGGGATGCGTTGGGCAAGATATGTGGAAAGGGGTGCAGAGCTTGCATGCCTCTCTGAGCACACAGCCCTCCAGAAACCTCCATATGTTCAGCAATCCAGAGGCTCTCCAAACCCAGTTCTTTTGGGTTTTTTATGAAGGCTTCATTACATAGTCATGCTTGATTAAATCATTGGCCATTGATGATCAAGTCAACCAGCCCATCTCCACTCCCTGAAGGTTGCGGGGGGTGGGGTGCGGGGGCGGGCCTGAAAATTCCAACCCTCTAATCATGTGGTTGGTTCCCCTGGCAGCTGGCCCCCATCCTGAAGCTGTCCAAGAGCCCACCAAGAGTCGCCTCATTAGAACAAAAGACTCCCATCACCCAGGAAATTCCAAAGCATTTAGGAGCTCTGTGTCAGGAACCAGGGTCAAAGACTAAATACAACAAAAGACTTTCTTAGTGTCTCTATCTACAAGGGTTTCAGGGGGTCTATGTCAGAAACCAAATATATTATTTATAGATAGATAGATAGATAGATAGATAGATAGATAGATCGATGATAGTTAGATTAAATAGAGATTTAGATAGATATAATCTCACAATATCACACAATGGAGGCAGGCAGACAACTTACAAGCCTATTGCAGAAAAGATGTTCCACCTCAGTGATAACCAGAGAACCACAAATTACAATAAGAGTGATTACAATAAGAGTGATATTCCATATCCTTCAGATAGGCAAATGTCAAAAAAGAATAAAAATACTGGCCAGGTGCAGAGGTTCATGCCTGTAATGCCAGCACTTTGGGAGTCCAAGGCAGGTGAATTTCTTGAGGTCAGGAGCTCAAGACTACCCTGGTCAACATGGTGAAACCCCAACTCTACTACAAATACAAGAAAAAATTAGCCAGGTGTGGTAGCATGCACCTTCAGTCCCAGCTACTTGGGAGGCTAACGCAGGAGAATTGCTTGAACCAGAGAGGCAGAGGTTGCAGTGAGCCAAGATCATGCCAGCCTGGACAACAGAGCTAGATG
>NW_016110831.1:0-1696 GCF_001604975.1 Cebus imitator | reverse complement strand
TACACAGTCATCCCTCAGTATCAGTGGGGGTTGGTTTCAGGACCCTCGTGGACACCAAAATCCACATACTCAAGTCCCTTTTATAAAATGGGGTAACCTATGCACATCCTCCCATATACTTTAAATCATCTCTAGGTTAGTTATAATAACTAATACAATGTAAATAATATGTAATTGGTTGTTATACTATGTTATTTAAGGAATAAAGAAAAAAAGCCTGTGCATGTTTAGTATAGACACAACATTTTTTTTTACCCCAAATGTTTTCAATCCTCAGTTGATCTAGTCCATGGAATGCGGAACTGTGAATACATAGGACTGATATATATTGTTTATAGGCATTTTGATACTTCCTATGAATATAATGCCATTTAATTTGTTTTTTTCTTTTCAAAGCCATATGAAGGATTAAGGCCTCAGGATCTCCGTAGATTGAAAGATATGCTTATTGTGGAAACTGCAGACATGCTTCAGGCTCCTCTGTTTACTGCTGAAGCTTTACTTCGAGCTCATGGTAATGAAAGAAATGTCTTGTGCTTCTGATAGCATGAGTTACTTTTGAAACTTCTGAGGTTTTAAAAGGGCTATTTTTATATTTTAATACAGAACAATTGGTTTGTTAAACAAGGCTAAGTTGTGTTTTGTGCAATTGTTACTGCAATACTCAGTTTCTCATAACATCTTGTATTTTGAAAATATATAAATATATTTATAAATACAAATATCTTGTATTTATGCTGTAAACTAGCATATGTCAAACAGGAAAACTTGGAAGAGCCTTTCTAGAAATTGAACTACTAAAGCAAATTATAGATTGTCTCATTTTAGAAATATGTCTGATTTTATTGAGATTGAGCATTGAAATTTATTATCCTAGTCCTGCTTTTGACAGTAATTTTTGCTAAAGTCATTCAAGTATAAAATTATCGTAGTTTAATTAAATACCTAAGAATTGTGCTATTAGTATTGTTAATTTTATTTATTTTATGTAGTTGCTATTTCTCTCCATGAAGTGCACAAAGTGAAGTTAAAGGGTCACCTTGGAACTATATTTTCCCTTTTAAGGTTTTCTTGTTTTTTGCTTTATTTTGTTTGTTTTTAGACATAACTAACTTTGTATAGGGAAATTTTTCTACGTGCTCAGTTTGTTTTATGTTCTTTATATTTCTTATGACAGACATTCTGGGAGTTCTCACATGTTGGGTTGGATCCTCTTATTGCCCACATGATATTTGATATTTTGGGTGGTTTCAAACAAAAGTCTTTTCTGGTTTAAAAATATTCTTAAAAAGATACAAGGTAAATTCTGAATTTAAAAAATAAAAACTTAAAGTACATTTAAAAAGAAAAATCAATGGCTGTTCTATTCCAGTCATTTTGAGGCTCAGCTGGCTATTTTAACTGTAAATCTTTATCATCTGTACTAAAATAGAATTCCACCTTCCAAAATGTTTACATAATCTTTTGATCAGAAGAAAATTTAAAACTCCCTTTTTTATCATTCATTGATCACCACTGTTAATAATTTGGTATATAACCCTCCAGAATCACTACATGAAAAAATATATATTTTTATATATTTTATATTATTGTATTATGTATCATAAATATTTTCTTATATTTTATAAATTCTGAATAGTTTATAATATATATATTTTATAAACTACTCTCTCTCTTTATATATATATATATATAT
>NW_016110830.1:0-1696 GCF_001604975.1 Cebus imitator | reverse complement strand
GTTATTTAAAATTATTTTTATAAGTCCAATAAGGTTACACTAATGATTATGTTTTGAAAATATTGCCTCTTCCATTTAGTACTATATGCATTAAATAATATTAGCTGGTATGTTTTTCTGGCTTTAAAATGTGGTTTAGGTTTCTATAGAAAGTCTGGCTGTATCTACATTGCCTTAAAGTAATGGAATCTTTCTTTTCTTTTCCTTCTTTTCTTTCTTTCCCCTTCCCCCTCTTCTTCCCCCTCTCCTTTTTTGAGCTGGAGTTTCACTTTTGTCACCCATGGTAGAGTACAAAGGGGTGATCTCAGCTCACTGTAACCTCTGCCTCTCAGGTTTAGGTGATTCTCCTATCTCAGCTTCCTGAGTAGCTAAGATTACAAGCACCTGCCACTACAAACTGGCTAATTTTTGTATTTTTCATTGAGATGCAGTTTTGCCATGTTGGCCAGCCTGGTCTCTAGTTCCTGGCCTCAGATAATTTACCCTCCTTGGCCTCCCAAGTGCTGGGATTACAGGAGTAAGTCACTCTGCCTGGCTATAATGGGATATTTCACTGCAGACTTTAATAAAACAGAATATTAGCATTTTTGGTGTTCTTTTTATTTTCCTCATACTATTTTTCTTTGGACTGAATTACAATAACAGAAGTAAAGATCAAATTATAAAAGTTAAAAAGCAATGCCTGGCTCAGTGGCTCTTGCCTGTAATCCCAGCACTTTGGGAGGCCAAGGCAGGCAGATCACGAGGTCAGGAGATCGAGACCATCCTGGCAAACATGGTGAAATTCCATCTCTACTAAAATTATAAAAATTAGCTGGGCATGGTGGCATGTGCATGTATTCCCAGCCACTCAGGAGAATCACTTGAACCAGGGACAAGGAGGTTGCAGTGAGCTGAGATTGTGTCATTGCACTCCAGACTGGCCACAGAGCAAGACTCCATCTGAAAAATAAAATGTTGAAGAGCAATACAGATTCAATAATTATTCTTTTCGACAAATTGTGTTTAAATGATATCCTTTTTTTTAATTCTTGTAGCTAAAACTGTAAAAGCTAAAGGTCCGGTGATGATCATATACCCCTTTTGTCCAGTCGCATGTTGAAGATCTTTGTGTAGGACTTCCAAAGGAAGATTTTTTTTTTTCTTTTTGAGATGGAGTTTTCACTTGTCGCCTTGGCTGGAGTGCAGTGGCATGATCTCAGCTCACTTCACCCTCTACCTCCTGGGTTCAAGCAGTTCTCCTGCCTCAGTCTCCAATGGGCCAGGTTAGCCTCGAAATCCTGACCTTGTGATATGCCTTCTTTGACCTTCCAAAGTGCTGGGATTACAGGTGTGAGCCACTGTGCCTGGCCTACTTTATGTATTTTTATCTTCCCCTTTTTAATTTATCTGGGTCCAACTTTGAGTCAGTCATGCCAGTGTTAGCTTTTGAAACATGAACACTGCCTGCACCTGACTGGATTGCAACTGACATTTTCTTTTACAATTTTCTGCTACTTTTGCTAAAGGAAATAGTATCCATGTCTTGCTTTTAGGACTGAGGTTTTTAAAGCATATGTAGGAATATATGATTGTTTTTGTAGATATGTAGAGGAAGAGAACCTTGAATGCAATGCAATATTAAAGGATCCCATTTAAGATTTTTGTAGTATGCTTCAAAGAGCTGTGTGTTGCCACTTTACTTATGAGGACACAT
>NW_016110829.1:0-1697 GCF_001604975.1 Cebus imitator | reverse complement strand
AAAAAAAAAAAAAAAAAAAAGAGAAGAGAAAGTCGAAGATAGACCACCATAAGTTTTTCATAAGGGGAAGTGCCAGTATCCTTTCGAGGGGCAGTTCAGATTCTTAACAGGGCAATAGGAAGACATTTGGTCCATGGCAACTGAGTCTCTAGAACTAATTGGGTTAAGCGGTTCTTTAAGGTCTGATTTACTGTATTCTTTCTACCCTCCCCGATGAAGGTGGGTGCTAAGGAGTATGATATTGCCATTTAATGTCTAATGTTTGGGATAGCTTTTTAATGATGTGCGTGGTGAAATGGGTTTCATTGTCTGATTCAGTATTTTCTAAACCCGGGCACTACATTTTTAATTAATGCCTTAACTACATTATTGGCTGTTGTGTTTAAAAAGGGAATAGCTTTTACCCAGTGGATGAGGTGATCTACTATTACCAGTAAGTACTTTAGACGACCTATTGGAGGCATCTCTGTGTAATCAATTTGGATACTTTGGAATGACCTTAAGCCTGGACTCCTTTCCCCATGAAGCAATCTTTTTTATAGTCTGTTTATTAGTTTTCTCATATATTAAGCAACTACCTGTAACCTGTTTGGCTACGGTATAAATTCCTATACACTCATAAACCCTGAAGACTGCGCCACACATGGCCTGGGGTCCCCAGTGAGTCCTTTGATGCAGGTGGGACAGGACTTCCTTTATAAGGGGTTTGGACAACATTTCTTTTTGTCTGGCAATATCCATTTTCCTTCTGAGTTCTCTTTAGCACCATTTTTTATTAGCTTTTCTTTCTTAGTGGAAGAGAAAACGGGGATCATGATAGGGGGAGGAAGGTAAAGAGTTAAGTGGAAAACAGGCATTTCAGAAGAAATGGCCACCTGTTTGGCTTATCTGATCTGCTAGGTTATTCTCCCGACTCTCAAAAGACAGGCTTTTCTGGAGTCCAGGGACATAGACAATAGCTATTTCTTCTGTCAAATGAAGGTTATTCAATACTTGGGTGATTAACTCCTGTGAACAAGATTTTGAATCTTTGTTATTAATAAGACCTTGTTCAGTCTAAATTTTTCTTTTTTTTAATTTTTTTTTTTTTTTTTTTTTTTTTTTTTTTTTTTTTTTTTTTTTTTTTTTTTTTTTTTTTTGTAGAGATGGAGTTTCACCATATTGGCCAAGATGGTCTCAATCTCTTGACCTTGTGATCCGCCCACCTCAGCCTCCCAAAGTGCTGGGATTACAGGTGTGAGCCACTGCACCTGGCCAGTCTAAATTTTTCTAAATGTATGAGCCACCTCCAAAGGCATCCTTAGAATAAGTACAGATGGTTCCTTCTTGGTTCTGCAAGTACTTTAAGGCTTGGCTGAGTGCAAACAGATCACAAGTTTATTAGGCAATTTTCCTGACTCTATTTCTTCAAGCGCTTCTCTATCAGTTACTGAATACCCCTGGTGTCTTTTTCCCTCAATCACCTGGGAACCATCTATAAATAAGTGTTGTCCTGTCTTGAAGGGAGTTTCTCTTAGGTCTGTTTGGACCTTTGTATGGTAATTAATTAAGTCTAAACTTGTGTGCTCTTTTTAGCTTTGGATCCCAATTAAGAAGCCTGCTGGGTTAAGTGAATTATTGGTAGTTAATGTTAAATTACCTTAAAAAAAAAAAAATAGCCTCATACTTATACATATGTAATACTTTTCTTTTTCCTT
>NW_016110828.1:0-1697 GCF_001604975.1 Cebus imitator | reverse complement strand
TTAAGCACCTGCGCTCAGTGGTACAGCAGCAGCAGACACGCATCGCAGAGCTGGAGAAGACATCAGCTGAACACAAACACCAGCTGGCAGAGCAGGTAGGCCCCGAGACACGGGGGAGAATACATCCCTCATATGTAGACAACTGCCTACCTGTGGGTAATAAAAACCAGTTGTGAACACACAGACCTGTGTTTACTCTTGTGAGCCTGGATGAGTGGATATTCTGCCTGTGGCTTAGCATGGAATCAGATTAGAGCTGTCCTTGACTTCCTTTCATAGCATTCATTCACCTAATAGTTACCAGATGCCTTCTCTGTGAAGGCACATTTGTAAGTACTAAGGAGACAGCTGTGAGTGAGACAGTCCTATCCCTGTCTTCCTGAAGCTTACAACTGGTTGTTCTTTGGATCTCTCAGTTGCCCTCATTCTCGGATAAACTTTTGTCTTTTTTCTGTTTTCTGCCCTAACCATGATTCCTGGTTTTTCTTCCCCACAACAGAAGCGAGACATACAGCTGCTAAAGGCATACATGCGTGCAATCCGCAGTGTCAACCCCAACCTTCAGAACCTGGAGGAGACAATTGAATACAACGAGATCCTAGAGTGAGTGTCACTCAGGACGTGGAGTGATTCCACGTCTTGACAACAAGGCCTGAAAGGAGGAAGAGCAGGAGAGTGGAAGAAGGAGGGTCTTAGGAGAGCTGGGCTGGGGTGACTGCTTCTCAGATGTTCGTATTAAGGACAGGGGCAGAGGAGAAGAGGATAACCCTTAGCTCCACCACAGGATATCTTATGCATTTGGGTGGATGGAAGGGAAAGCCTGCCCAAGGATGCACTTGTCCAGAATCAGGTGAGTACCCACGTACGAATCCCTGTATTAAAGGCTATGGAGTGCTAGGAGGGCCAAAAAGAAATAGAAGATATCGTCCCTGTCTTCAGGTAGCTTACAACCCAGAGAAGAGGAGGCAGAGTGCAAGTCCAGGAAAGTGATCTTTAAAATGCAACAAAGACAAGCGAAGTATACAAGTGAAGTCTAAGATCTCTTTCAGTTCTGGAGTCCTATACAGTTCATAGACACTGTAAGTGTGAACCAATATATATAGGGCAACTAGTGCTGAGTGGGACATAGTATAAGGAATAATTGTTTTATTCATTAAACATAGAGCACTAACTGTGTTAAGTGCTATCTGTGCTAAGTATTTGGATTTCAAAGAAAAGTAACAGGGACAGAGTGCAGACTCATGGAATTTAATCTGGTGAATAACGTGTGGTGACTCAGTTGGGACTAGCTGGGGAAAGATTTGGGGTTTCTGAACCAATGATGTAAGGAAAGAAAGAAGAATAGGTAAGCTGAGTTCAGAGTGGGTGGTTATTTCTATTAGCAGAAAAAGCCAATACAGAGAAAAAAGATGAGCTGAAGTGACCAACTTTAATCACCTCCACACAGGTGGGTGAACTCCCTTCAGCCAGCAAGAGTGACCCGCTGGGGAGGGATGATTTCGACTCCTGATGCTGTGCTCCAGGCTGTAATTAAGCGCTCCCTGGTGGAGAGTGGCTGTCCTGCTTCTATTGTCAACGAGCTAATTGAAAATGCCCACGAGCGTAGCTGGCCCCAGGGTCTGGCCACACTAGAGACTAGACAGATGAACCGACGCTACTATGAGAACTACGTGGCCAAGCGCATCCCTGGCAAGCAG
>NW_016110827.1:0-1697 GCF_001604975.1 Cebus imitator | reverse complement strand
TTATTGCTGATGAACAGTTGCTGCATGAACATCCTTGTACATGACTCCAGGTGGACACATGCACAGGTTCCTATTATTATTATTTTTTTTATTAAAGACGGGGTTTCACCATGTTGGTCAGACTGGTCTTGAACTCCCGACCTCAGGTGATCCGCCCGCCTTGGCCTCCAAAGTGCTTGGATTACAGGCATGAGCCACCACGCCCAGTCAACACTTTTTTTTCTTTTTCTTTTTCTTTTTTTATTTTAAGATGGGGTTTCACCATGATGGCCAGGCTGGTCTTGAACTCCTGACCTCAGGTGATCCACTCACCTTGGCCTCCCAAAGTGCTAGGATTACAGGCGTCAGCCACCGCGCCCAGCCGCACAGGTTCCTAAGAGTGAGATGACTGGGGCACAAATAGTTGAATCTTTAATTTTACTAGATAATGCCAAACTCTTTTAACTCTTGGCACTACCACATTTTAAAATTTCAGCTAATTTGGAATGTGTAATGGTATTATATTTCATTATTTTTTTTCTTTTTATGATTTTTTTTTTTTTGGACAGAGTCTCACTCTGTTGCCCAGGATGGAGTGCAGTGGTGCGATCTTGGCTCACTGCAACCTCTGCCTCATGGGTTCAAGCGTTTCTCATGTCTCAGCCTGTAGCTGGAATTATAAGTATGCGCCACCACACCCGGCTAATTTTTGTATTTTTTTAGTAGAGATGGGGTTTCACCATGTTGGCCAGGCTGGTCTTGAACTCCCAACCTCATGTCATCTGCCCACCTTGGCCTCCCAATGGGCTGGAATTACAGGCATGAGCCACTGCACCTGGCCTAGGAGTTCTTATATATTCTAGATATGAGCTGCTTTGGGTTACATGACTTACACAGTTTTTTTTTCCTACCTTGCAGCTTGCCACAAAGCAAATGTCAAAATGTTTTCCACAGCCACTCTTCCAGTTTAAATTCCTACCAGCAGTATATGAGGGTCCTGATTTCTCCACATCCTTGCCAACACTTGTTATTGTCTGTCTTTTTGATTCTAGCCATCCTAGTGGGTGTAAGGTGGTATCTCATTGAGGTTTTGATTGAAATTTGTGGTTTATCTTTTAATGGTGCCTTAATAAATACATGTTTTCAACTTCAATGCTCAATACAACAATCTTTTCCTTTATTGTTAGTATATTTAATGACTTAAGAACTCCTTCCTTACTCAAAGGTCACGAAGATAGTTTTCTGTATTATCTTTCAGAGGTTTTATTTATTTATTCTGTCATCCAGACTGGAGTGCAGTGGCACAATCTTGGCTTACAGCAACCCCTGCCTCTGGAGTCCAAGTGATTTTTGTGCCTCAGCCTCCCAAGTAGCTGGGACTACAGGCGCATGTCACCATACTAGGCTAATTTTTTTTGAATTTTTAGTAGAGACAGGGTTTCATCATGTTGACCAGGCTGGTCTTGACCTCCTGACCTCAAGTGAACTGCCCACCTCAGTCTCCCAAAGATTATAGATGTGGGCCACTGCAGCTGGCCTGTTTAATCATTTTAATCAATCTGATAAATATCTATCTAATATCTATTTTATCACTTTATCTTTTTTTTTTGTAACACTGAGTTTCACTCTTGTCGCCCGGGCTGAAGTGCAATGTCGCGATCTTAGCTCACCGCAATCTCTGCCTCCTGGGTTCAAGTGATTCTCTTGCCTCAGCCTCT
>NW_016110826.1:0-1698 GCF_001604975.1 Cebus imitator | reverse complement strand
GCCATTGCACTCCAGCCTGGGTAACAAGAGCGAAACTCCGTCTCAAAAAAAATAAATAAATAAATAAATAAATAAAATAAAAAATCAATTATATGCTAATGAATAAGATACCCTACATGAAATGAACAAATTCCTAGAAAGACACAATTACCCAAACTGAGTCAAGAAGAGATATGGCTTGGTGCAATAGTTCACACCTGTAATTCTAGCACTTTGGGAGGCCAAGGTGGATAGATCACCTGACACTAGGAGTTGGAGACCAGCTTAGCCAACAAGGCGAAACCCCCGTCTCCACTAAAAATACAAAAATTAGACAGGCGTGGTGGCATATACCTGCAATCCCAGCTATTTGGGAGGCTGAGCCATGAGAATTGCTTGAGCCTAGGGGAAAATAAAAAAAAGAAATGAAAAGCTAAATAGGCCTATAATCTTGAATAGACAAGAGATTGAATTAGTAATAAAAATCTTCCCACAAAGAAAAGCCCAGGCTCAGATGATTTCACTGATAAATTCTTCCAAAGCTCTCAAACGGAATTATCACTAATTTTTTATACTCTTCCCAAAAACAGAAGAGGAGGGGATACTTTCCAACTCATTCTATGAGATCGATACTACCCTGATTCCAAAACCAGAGAAGGACATCACATGAAAAGAAAGCCACAAACCAATACCCTTTTTAAATATAGACAAGACAAGAAAAAGTATCCACAAAACATTAACAAAACAAACCCAGCAATATATAAAAGTATTATACACCATGACTGAGTGGAGCTTATCCCAAGATAAGTCTTGCACACATTGATTAAACACATGAGAATCAATCAATGCAATACATCATATTAATAGAATAAAGGATGAAAACCACATGATCATTTCAATAGATGCAGGAAGAACATTTGACAGACTCTAACACTCTTTCATGATAAAAATACTAAACAAACTAGTAATAGAAGGAAATTTTTCTACCTGATAAAGGCCATTTATGAAAAACCTACAACTAACATCATTTTTTTTTTTTTTTTTTGAGATGAAGAGTCACTCTTGTTGCCCAGGCTGGAGTGCCATGGCGCAATCTTGGCTCACCGCAACCTTCCCCTCCTGGGTTCGAGCAATTCTCCTGCCTCAGCCTCCCGAGTAGCTGGGATCACAGGCAAGCACCACCATGCCCGGCTAATTTTGTATTTTTGGTAGAGACAAGTCTCTGAAAATAGGTGAATTTCAAGCTCTTCATGGTCCTGAAAACTGATTTCAGTCTTTGTGAATAATGAAGAAGTGAATTCGCTGCATATTTGTCACCAGCAATTGTTTTTGGTTTGTTTTTCTGCTTAATTTCAAAGATAAAATGTAGTCACTTTTAGGGAGAGGAAGGCTTATCTTAAAACGTGAACATTAAATATATTTGGAATAGCAGAAGGTTAAGTAATTTCTTATGTATAGTTAAACCAAAACAGTACTTCATTGGGACTTACAAGTATTTTTCATCACTGAAAGGATTTCTTTAATCATTAAATTATATTTGGCAATTGCAAGTTGCCTGCAAGATAGGGCTGTGAGGACAGGTGCTTGGCTCATGCCTATAATCCAAGCACTTTGGGAGGCTGAGTGGGGTGGATCATGAGGTCAAGAGACCAAGACCATACTGGCCAACATGGTGAAACCCCGTTTCTACTAAAAATACAAAAATTAGCTGGGAGTGGT
>NW_016110825.1:0-1698 GCF_001604975.1 Cebus imitator | reverse complement strand
TGTGGTGATTCCTCAAGGACCTAGAAATAGAAATTCCATTTGACCCAGCAATCCCATTACTGGGTATATATCCAAAGGATTATAAATCATTCTACTATAAGGACACATGCACACGAATGTTCATTGCAGCACTGTTTACAATAATAAAGACCTGGAACCAACCCAAATGCCCACCGATGACACACTGGACAGGGAAAATGTGGCACATATACACCATGGAATATTATGCAGCCATCAAAAACGATGAGTTCGTGTCCTTTGTAGGGACATGGATGAACCTGGAAACCATCATTCTCAGCAAACTGACACAAGAACAGAAAATCAAACACTGCATGTTCTCACTCATAGGTGGGTGCTGAACAATGAGAACACATGGACACAGGGAGGGGAGCACCACACACTGGGGTCTGTTGGGGGGGAAATAGGGGAGGGACAGCAGGGGGTGGAGAGTTGGGGAGAGATAGCATGGGGAGAAATGCCAGATATAGGTGAAGGGAAGGAAGGCAGCAAATCACACTGCCATGTGTGTGCCTATGCAACTATCTTGCATGTTCTTCACATGTACCCCAAAACCTAAAATGTAATTTAAAAAAAAAAAGATAACGCCTAAAATAGCCCCTCTTAGCTTGTGTTTTGAAAAAAGCACACCTTGGATGTATCTTTGAAAGTAGTGGCATGTAACAACAACTGAAAGAGGCCCCCACAAAAGGGATTCTTCTCTTTTTTATTCCTTTTTTATTAATGAATGCAGATATTCTTCTCACTAAAAGTGCCTAAAAGAGACTGGCCAAAGGACTTGGTGAGGGGGCCATCTGGAAAGTGAGAGGACTGGGGAAGTACTGATGACCCGAATTGTTCACAGTGTACGGGATGTGGAGTCACTGTACCTGATGTGCAGCTCACATCCACTGATGGCAAAGACGACTTCTAGTCTACACACTCCCAAGTCTGGCCACTGTCTTCCTGTTTTCTGCTGTGGGAAATAATCACTCCAGCAGCAAGCACAGCACCTGCACTTCAGGGCTCATCACTCCTCCACTTAACACTCCCTCAAAACCACCCCAAAGATTGCCCATTACAATTTGTACAGGATGGACACTTGGAACGTAATCATTGAATAAATGCTTGATTGGGGTTGACTTCACCATTCTCTTCCGTTTGCAAAGCCCACTCCCCTGGCTTTGAGGCGGATCACTTTCCTTTTACTATTTAGTGTCTGTGTTTGGGCAGTAGGCAGTTATCCCAACTTGAGGACTGAGAGGCCTCAAATTAGCACATTCACAGTTATCCCAACTTGAGGTCTACGAGGCCTCAAAATACCACATCTTCAAAGAACTTTCCCATCCGAAACTAATTAATCCTCTCCGCATCCCTGTGAGGTAAGGGTGGTGTGATCATCTCCAGGCTATATGCAGGAAATTGGGGATGAGGAGGTTAGAAGCTGTGCCAAGAGTAATTAAGGGTGTCTGCAGGGGAATGACATCATGATACACCAACCCCGGGCCATTCCTCCACCTTTCACCATGCTTTGACCATCTGATCATTCTCTGGGCTTTGGTGAAGATGTCGACAGAGTCTAGGAGATATGATCATTAAAAAAAAAAAAAGAAAAGAAAAGAAAACTCGTATTATGACTTGCTCCTGCTAAACACTTGAGAGGTCTTTCCTACAATAAGTTGGTATTAGAAGCTACTTCTT
>NW_016110824.1:0-1701 GCF_001604975.1 Cebus imitator | reverse complement strand
TTTTTTGAGACTGAGTGAGTCTTGCTTTGTCACCCAGGCTGGAGTTCAGTGCCGAGATCTTGGCTTGCTGCAAACTTCGCCTCCTGGGTTTAAGCGATTCTCCTGCGTCAGCCTTCTGAATAGCTGGGATTACAGGTGGGCCCCACCACACCCGGCTAATTTTTGTATTTTTAGTAGAGATGGGGTTTCACCATGTTGATCAGGCTGGTCTCGAACTCCTGACCTCGTGATCTACCTACCTCGGCCTCCTAAAATTCTGGGATTACAGGTGGGAGCCACCATGCCCAGCCACCTATTGATTTATATTTGAATATTAGGACAACCTTTTCCTGTAGGACACTTTTTGCTGATTGGAATTGCAAAGAAATAAATCTTGATGTTTTGAACTAATAACATATGTCAATCGTACAATGGCTCTAATGCTGCTTTGAACCTTGGACTTTGCCACAAACAACATGCACCTCCCTTCCCTCTCCAGGTTAGGAGCTTCTCAAAGCCTCAGCTTTTTGTTTTGTCTGGGCTTGTGATTTTCACAGACCTAGCATGTTATCTCCACAACAGCAGTAATGAAGACTAACTGGGACTGGAACAAATTTAACAATTAGGCTTCTTGTTCTTCCCCATATTTCTTCTCTTTTCTAGCTTTAGTGAAGATTTCAGAACCTGAGGTGCTGCAAGTTTGTAGATAAAGTAAATCCTTGCTGGGTGTGTAGTCTCAGTTACTCAGGAGACTGATATGGGAGGATGGCTTGAGCTAGTAGTTCCTGGCCAGCTTGGGCAACATATTGAGACTCTGTCTCAATAATAATAAATTTAAAAAATTTTTAAAATAAATTTAAATGATAACTTTTTTTAAAAAAAAGGCTGGGTGCAGTGGCTCACGCCTGTAATCCCAACAGTTGGGAGGCCTAGCTGGGTGGATAATTAGGTCAAGAGATCAAGACCATCCTGGCCAACATGATGAAACCCCGTCTGTACTAAAAATACAAAAATTAGCTGAGCATGGTGGCACCTGCATGTAGTCCTAGCTATTTGGGAGGCTGAGGCAGGAGAATCACTTGAACTGGGAAGTGGAGGTTACAATGAGCCAAGATTGCACCAATGCACTCCAGGTTGGGCAATAGAGCAAGACTCCTTCTCAAAAAAAAAAAAAAAAAAAAAAAAAAAGAAAATGCCCTATTCGTTAACTGGGAGTCTCTCCAGGTCTCCACAGGTCACTCAGAACTTTATCTCCTCATTAGCTCAGAAGTTCAAGTTCCCTCCCTTAGGGCAAGAATCATTTATGCAGTTTTTTTTCCCTCTAATTATATTATAAGAGTTTGACCCATGAGCTGGCTTGGTAGCACAAGCTTGTAATCCCAATTATTCTGGAAACTCAGGCAGGAAGAATTGCTTGAGCCCAGGAGATCAAGTCTGAAGTGAGCTGTGATCAGGAACAAGAATGAGACAGTCAAGAAAGAAAAAGAAGGAAGGGTGGGAGGCAGGGAGGGAGGGAGGAAGGAAGGAAGGAAGGAAGGGAGGGAGGAAGGAAGGAAGGGGATTTTAAGTCAAGATATAACATTTTCTTCTTGGTACAGAAATGTCCTGGCTATAATTTTTTTCTTTTATTTTTTTTTCTTTCCTTTTTTTTTTTAGAGTTGGGGGTCTCACTATGCTATGTTGACAAGGCTGGTATCAAACTCTTGGCCTCAAGCAATTCTC
>NW_016110823.1:0-1701 GCF_001604975.1 Cebus imitator | reverse complement strand
AACCTCCGCCTCCTGGGTTCAGGCAATTCTCCTGCCTCAGCCTCCTGAGTAGCTGGGATTACAGGCACGCGCCACCATGCCCAGCTAATTTTTTATAGTTTTAGTAGAGACGGGGTTTCACCATGTTGACCAGGATGGTCTCAATCTGTTGACCTCGTGATCCACCCGCCTCGGCCTCCCAAAGTGCTGGGATTACAGGCTTGAGCCACCGCTCCCGGCTGTCTACACAATCTTAATCCGAGTAGAGTACTATCTTCACTCTGCTGTTTCCATCATAACACCAAGGAGAACGGCTGTCACAGAGACACCTGCTGGCTGGCGCTGTATCTCCGCTTTTTTTTTTTTTTTTTTTTCGTTTTTGAGACAGAGTTTCACTCTTGTTGCCCAGGCTGGAGTGCAATGGCGTGATCTCAGCTCACTGCAACCTCCGCCTCCCAGGTTCAAGTGATTCTCCTCCCTCAGCCTCCCCAGCACCTGGGATTACAGGCGCCTGCCACCACGCCCAACTAATTTTTGTATTTTCAGTTATAGACAGGGTTTCACCATGTTGGCCAGACTAGTCTCAAACTCCTGACCTCAGATGATATGCCCGCCTTTGCCTCCCAAAGTGCTGGAATTACAGTTGTGCGTTACAGCACCCAGCCCTTTTTTTTTTTCTTTGAGACACAGTCCTACTATGTTACTCAAACAGAAGTGCAGTGGCATCATCACAGCTCACAGCTCACTGCAGCCTTGACCTCCCCAGCTCAAGCAATCCTCCCTTCTTAGCCTCCCAAGTAGCTGGGACCACAGGCATGCACCAGCACAGCCAGCTTTTTGTTGTTGTTTGTGTTTTTAGTAGAGATGGGATCTTGCCATGTTGCCCAGGCTGGTCTCGAACTTCTGACCTCAAACAATCCATTTGCCTTGGCCTCCCAAAGTGCTGGGATTACGAGATTACAGGTGTGAGCCACCCCACCTGGCTGCCCAGCTAATTTTTGTATTTTTTTGTAGAGGCAAAATGTATAGCTGGGCAAAGTGGCCTGTAATCCTAGGACTTTGGGCGGCCAAGGCAGGCGGATCACCTAAGGTCAGGAGTTCAAGACCTGCCTGGCCAACATGGCAAAACCCTGTCTCTATTAAAAATACAAAAATTAGCCGGGCATGGTGGCGCATGCCTGTAATCCCAGCTACTCGGGAGGCTGAAGAACAAGAATCGCTTGAACCTGGGAGGCGGAGGTTGCAGTGAGCTGAGATCACGCCATTGCACTCCAGCCTGGGCAACAAGAGTGAAAGTCCGTCTCAAAAACGGAAAAAAAAAAAGCGGAGATACAGCGCCAGCCAGCAGGTGTCTCTGTGACAGCCGTTCTCCTTGGTGTTATGATGGAAACAGCAGAGTGAGATACTCTACTTGGATTAAGATTGTGTAGACAGGGAAGATTGCACCACTACCCTCCAGTTTATGCCATGGGAAGGAGACTCCATCTCTCTCTCTCTTTTTTTTTTTTAAGAGACGGGGTTGCCGGGCGCGGTGGCTCAAGCCTGTAATCCCAGCACTTTGGGAGGCCGAGGCGGGTGGATCACGAGGTCAAGAGATCGAGACCATCCTGGTCAACAGGGTGAAACCCTGTCTCTACTAAAAATACAAAAAAATCAGCTGGGCATGGTGGCGCGTGCCTGTAATCCCAGCTACTCAGGAGGCTGAGGCAGGAGAATTGCCTG
>NW_016110822.1:0-1701 GCF_001604975.1 Cebus imitator | reverse complement strand
AGGTGGGTGTTGAACAATGAGAACACATGGACACAGGGAGAGGAGCATCACACACTGGGGTCTGTTGGGGGGAAATGGGGGAGGGACGGGGGCGTGGGGAGGTGGGGAGAGATAGCATGGGGAGAAATGCCAGATATAGTTGAAGGGGAGGAAGGCAGCAAATCACACTGCCATGCATGTACCTATGCGACAATCATGCATGTTCTTCAGATGTACCCCAAAACCTAAAATGCAATAAAAAAATAAAAATAAAAATAAATAAATAAAATTAACTGCCTTAAAAAAATTCATTGCTAAGATCAGTGTCAAGAAAATTTTCCCCTACGTTTTCTTCTTGGCCTTTAATTCATTATGGTTTTATTTTTGTGTATGATATAACAAAAAGGTCCAATTTCATTTTTTTGTCATGTGGACATCCAGTTCTCTTATCATCATTCGCTGAAGAAACTAATATTTTCCCATTATGTATTTCTGGCCCCCTTGTTGAAGAACAGTTGACAGTATATGCATGAGTTTATTTCTAGCCTCTCTGTTCAGTTCTTTTGTTCTATATGTCTATTTATGCCAGTATCATACTGTTTTACTGCTGCTTTATAATATAATTTGGAATCAGGCAGTGTGATGCCTCAAGCTTTGTTCTTTCTCAAGATTACTTTGTTCTGTTTTGAATCTTTTGGAATTTCTTCTAAAAATTTATTTCTGTAAAAAATGCCATTTGAATTTTGGTAAGGATAGCCTTGAATCTGTAGGTGGCTTGAATTATATAGACACACCAACAATATTAAGTCTTCTAATTAACGAATACAGAATGTATACAATATCAAATATATTTCATTCTATTGGATGCTTTCATGCAATTTACCAGTTAAACCTTTGCTATATCACTGATAAAATAGCTGAATAAAACCTCTGAATGCTATGGGGAAAATAAACATTAAGTGATCAAGATGAACACCTCATTAGGCACATAATTTGGAAATGCATTTATCATAGATGCTGGCTGCTTTTTGGATTTGCTAGGCTGGTCTGTATAGTGGTAAATTATATGTGTAAGAAATACATTTTTATATTTAACTTTGCCTTGAAGACAAGGAGCATAAGGTGCTATTCAGTATTTGTTGAAACAAGTTGCACCCTATACTCCAGCCACACCAAACTACATATGTTTCCTAGATATGGTTCCAACTTACACTAGGCAGTCTGCCTACAATCGCATTCCCTCCACTGTCACCCACCAAACGCATACACATACACACACACACACAATGTGATGTTTTCTGCCTTCTATGTACTGATTCGCCTTTCAATGTTATAAGCTTTGTATGATTTCTTAACCTTTAAACTCCTTGCTTAGCAGACAACTGGCTGCATAGTATATACTCAATGAGTGAACAATAAACAAAGAAAAACAGGACAGAAGAAGTAACTGATATATGGAATATATTTAGTAAAACAATATGACATGGATCCATGATATTCAGTTAATTAAAAGACCAACTTGGGGATTTCAGACCATATAAAATGCAACCGATAAAAAGCAAGAATAT
The DNA here is from genome assembly GCF_001604975.1 of Cebus imitator. NCBI lineage: Eukaryota > Metazoa > Chordata > Mammalia > Primates > Cebidae > Cebus > Cebus imitator. The sequence continues at coordinate 154 of NW_016110822.1, read as the reverse complement.
TTTCAATTATCACAAATTTGTGAGGAATTGAAATATCAAAAATAATTCTAACCATTAAATAATAAAAGTAGTATGTGAAATCATCATAGGAAACAAAAATAAAATCTACTTTAATTTGTTGGAAAACACTATTTGGTGTGGCATATATGTGTGT